>NW_028280897.1:3797500-4097500 GCF_059751285.1 Brachycentrus maculatus | reverse complement strand
ATTTGGAAAGGCGAGTGAATTGTTCCATCTTCTCTGCATACCCCTGCGAAGAAACGGCGTGATGGTAGTAGTTGTACTAGTTTATATGTCCAAATACTTTTTCACAATTCTAGGTTTTACCACGTGGGAGTTATTTTACATTTTTGATTTATCAACATTGATGAAGAAGAATATGAAAGTCTGAATACTAAAAGGGATTATGATCTGTCAAAGGCTGGCTATGTGATCACTTTACATGCGTGCTACATTCACCATTCCACCATGATTAACTCCTGGATATATGATTAATCTCATGAAAGAGTACATATGAGTTCGCAACAGCCATATTTATTGGAATTAGAAAGCTTTTTACATACTGGATGAAATATCCCTACCCCTATAGTGAAACGTCGCGATGGTATTAATGTTAATGACGATAGCTAAAAATTAAATCCAAAAAATATATAAAATAGAATTTTTTATTGTTTATCTAATAGTGCATTGGCATTATATCACATAAATTGCTACATTTAAGCTAACGGAAAGTTATGTAGCATTTATCACACTTATATTTTTAGTTTTAAAAATATTCCAGTAAAAAACCGCTTTCCATAGCGATTCCTACAAAGAAAGAACCGGGGATCTCATGCATGGTAGTCAAACACGCCAACCGCTGCGCCGCGGAATTTATAATAAGTCTGAAGAATAATTTATGATTAATAAGACTCAGTCAACATTTTTTTTGCACGGAAAGCCTTTTATTCCGAGTAGCTCAAAGTTCCCCTCGGTATCAAATCTACCCTACTTTATGGTACCTACCTGCGTATTTGTTCAAGATATTTCTGTGCTCTTCAATATTTTACGAGCGTACGCGATACATACACAAACAGAGCGTGATATTGTATCCGATAGATTATTCTCGCTTCACCGGCAAATCAATACCTTTAAATGCAGTAAAAGGCGTGAAACTACCATAGCTAAAATAGTCTTCATACAGAAGGAAGTTCAAAGGGTTTGACAGGGTATAAGAAATGATTTTAGAAAATAATAATATGCTCCATGGTTCGTACTATGATATTATACCATATTTCATTAATTGATTCGGCAGTCACTTTATGGTAAGAATCAATCCGTTTTAAATTTAATTTTGATTTACAACATTTTGAGTGTGTCCAAATACTTGTTCACAAAATCTGGATTATCTCCAATAACAGGAGTTATTTTCATATTATTTTTGACATCGTCAGGCCCCGTAAATGCCCAGACTTCCATGTTCTTCTTCATCTTTGATGAGATGTCAAAAATAATAAGTTTGACTTAGTAAATATCACAATTTCTTAAATTGTATTGTGACACGTGTTTTGATGCATAAGTTAAGTCTAATTTTTAGAGTTTCCTTGGTGTAGGTTGACGAGAGGGTAGAAGCTGTTTCTTATTTTTGTTTTTTTTTTCCTTTCATACATCTTCTAATACATACATGCCGATTATTCCAAATCTTGATTTGATCAATCTGTAGTATTGTACGTGCCAAGTTTCCTGGCTCTTTCTATGTCTTTATTACCAAAACACAATTCCTTATATATTTTTTTAAACTATTCTTTCTTCACTCATTTGATTCACATGCCCAAACCATCTCATCTTATATATGTATGTAATTATCTTTGAAGCTGTGAAGATCTCTTCCATGAAACAAATTTAATTATTATATTCGTAGTGTGACGATATTGATAAAAGCGCTTGTTGAAAATACATACTTGGGGAAAATTCAGACAATAATTACGTGTACGAACACGTTCTGAACATTTTCATTTTGATACCGATGGATGTTAGAGGTCAAAATAAAATCTGGAACAAAGGCAAAATAAATGATCAAGAATTAATTTTATGAAAATTCTATAATAGTGTCTCTTTTTTGTCTGTATATAGGGTTAAAATAGTGAAAAACAATAAAAAATGTATACAAAAAGAACTCCACCGACAAGACACACAAGGTGGCTTGATGAGTCTCTACATTTATTTTAAAAATATGTTTTAAATTATTCTTTAAATATTTGTATACAATTTATGTCAATAAAAAAAAAAAAAAAAAACTGTTTGTAACTGTAAATTATAAGCGTAATTGTCGAGATGACACGCTCATCGTGAAACAATCGGGATGAATTCAATTCCAGTACGTTGCGCAGAAATGTAAAAATGATTTCAGAGATCAATGGGTTTGGATGCTGTGTTATTGCATCGAATAGCATCACGTTTCATTACTCAACTATAAAAAACAAAGACCTGAAGATGGAAGTTTAGCTTTCGAAACTAGTCGTCAAATAAACTCAAGTGGTAAAAAAAAAGTGTTTTTTTTTAATAATAAAATACAAATGTTGAAAATATAATACTTTTTTCCACATATCAACATTTGTACATTAAGAAGTATATGGAAGTCTGGGTATTTAACAGGGTTTATGACAAGTCATAGGTTGGTTTAAGTATTCACTTTACACACCTGCAACATTCACCATTCTACCCATGACTTACTACCGTAATTCACGACATATTGAGTGTGTCCAAATGCTTGTTCACAAAATCTGGATTATCTCCAATTACAGGAGTTATTTTATTTTTTGATATCTCACCAATAGATATCTCTAGAGAAGTTCTAGTGATTCCAGAACAATATTTCAAAATTGGTTCATATATATATAGAACATCCAAGTATTTGAGTAGTGTGGTTGTCAATAATGGGTAGAATTGGTGAATGTTACACGTGTGTAAATTGATCGCTTAAACCAGCCTATGATGGTCGTCAGCCCCGTAAATGCCCAGACTTACATATTCTTCTTCATCTTTGATTAGATGTCAAAAAATAATATTACTACCGTAATACTCAAATTTAAGAAGTTGTATGTATGCTTCAATTGATATGTTAGACCTTCTTACACGTGCTAGTTTTAAGTAGCGTGTATGGTTGAGCTGAGTTATTTTACGTTATAATATATTTTCATAAACCTTTATGGAAAACAGAACGTGGACGACCGAAAAAGACTTGGCACGATCAGATCAATCAGAACCTAAAATCTGGCGGTGTCAAAAGTCTGCGTAATCGGAGGGCATGTATGACTAGATGTATGGATGTGAAGGAGGCGAGGAGTGTATGTCAGGACAGAAGAGTGTGGCGTTCCATCCTCTCTGCCTACCCCTGCGGGGAAACGGCGTGATGGTAATAGTAGTAGTGTAAGCCCTGTAAATACTTAGAATACCATTTTCTTATTCATTCATGTTGAGACGTCAATTTCAAGTTCTAAATTGACAAACCCAGATTTGTGAATGAAGATTTGGGCACTCAATATGTGTCGCTACTTTCAAAACCATTTTATAAGATTTTGAAATAAATACTCTATCGGAATGCCATTTGTGGGTTTCATTGTTTAAAATATTTATATACGTGAAAACCCTGCTAAAATATATTTAAAAACATCGTTGTACTTCAAATTCTCCCATATTCATGAAATTTACCTTCTGACCTATATCGGCCAATCAAAGAGCGGGGATAGGTCAAAAATTAAGATGACGTCATTATCGGTTTGTGTGACGTGTTTTTTTTTAATATTGAATAAAAAATATATAAAATTGGTTAAATTCTCTATTTCATAATATTTTATCTAAAGATAAAAAAATCTTTGAAACAAAAATGTCACACTGAGAATTTTGCATTTTTTGTAAAATTGACTTACATGGATCTGGCGGATTTTGAAATTAGGCGACACATATCGTAGTCATACAGGAGAAAGTGACCAAGTGCATTGTTTTACAAAAACGTGATCATTGACTATTTGATATCTTACTAGCTTAATATTGCCCTGAAAAAATCCCTTTTTTCAGGGCAATATTTTAAACTTGGCAGGGATTTTAAACTTGGAAGTATAATAAATTGACTTGGTAAAAATGACTATTGATGTTTATCTTGTTGCCAAGCAAAAGTGACTTAAATGGCCCTCCTGAACATTTTACGTTTTGGTAGTTGGTCACTTTCTCCTGTACGACTACGATATATTACTTGCTTTTTTGTGGGTTTTCGTGATGATTGGTTTGCTTCTCTCATGGTTAGTCTCCACCCGTCTATCAACTCGGCGTACCCGCTACAAAGCATGTCGGAGATGAATTGGTCCATTTAGGTAAGCGGGTCATCATCTGTTGTTTGTACATTCGCTCATCCCTCCTGTGATCGAAAGAAGCTGGCCTGGATGTCTTATATTATTATATTATGGCCGATCCATTTGGCTCGCTGTTGTGATACTTGATTTAGTTAGCATCTAGACTCCTCGGCCATGCTTAAAACCTCGTTGTTCCCTACATGTTCCGACCAATAAATCCTTAAAATTCACCTGTAGCACCACATCTCAAATGCTCAAGCCAACCTCGTTCTGCCTGCCCGATAGTCCACTTAATAAGGTTTATGAAACCATATGAACTGATGTAATATCTGTAACGATAGGTACTATGAAAATAACATGGATTTCGCTACTGGTAGTTAGTTGAGATTTAAAAAAGAAATTCAATTCGAAACCCTCGTCCCCACCCGATAGTGCACAGGGCACTGCATCTTGTAAACGCAGCGTTATCGTGATCGTTTACACATGAAGGAAAGGTGTACATCCTCCGCTTCAGGTCACTTATAACTAATCACTTATATTTATTTGCCCCCCCCCCTTGGGAATCGAACGCGGTATCTAGAATGATAACCGAGCGTGCTGAACTTTTAATCAACAAAAAAACAGCAACAAAAAAAATATTAAATTTGTGAACAAAGATTTGGACACATTCAAAATATTGTAGGTAAACATAGAGCGTGCTAAAATACGAGAAATTTATATTTTTTAAAGTGATTATTTTGATTCCTTGAAAAGATAATAAACATGTGGTTCATAAGGATCAGGTTATAAAACAATAAAATGTAATATTTTAAACCATTATACCAGGGTGGGAAAAAACAGGTAAAAACCCTTCTGCCGTGAATTTCGACAAACTCTGTCATCATTCATATTAGTGGTTATCTTCATCAGTATTAATTTTTTTTTCTTCATAAATAATTACTAACAAAGTTTTGATTCGGAATGAATCAGTGTTTGTACCTAGAATTTTCACTCATGAATTACATGAAATTATAATATCTTTAAACTTAAACCTTAAAGAGTAAATCCACTCACGAGTAGGCAGAGGCTATGAAAATTAAAAAGTTGAAGCCTGAGTAGGGACATGATAAGCGGTGTTGCATGAGCCGTAGCTAGATTTCAGAGTCACTCTTGCGCCCTTGAGGTAGTATTTTACGAAAATGGAGCTATAAAAATTATCCAAATTATTATTATTATTATCACTCGGACGTTAGGTAATTAAAAAAAATCTGAACGAATCTCACCTATGTATGTTAAAAAAGAATAAGCTTAATAAATACTTCACCAATCCCCAACTGATGGCGTGACAATCGACCAATGGTGCATAGGGCACTGCATCGTATGACGTAGTGTTTGTCTTGATCGTTACTTACATGAAGGCAAGGTGATCGATCACTCCTGCGTTTCACCAACAAGTTCAGGGTAGTAATAAATAAATATTCGTTTATTTTTACCCCGCTCCCGGGAATCGAACCCGAGACCTCCAGCACGGTAGCTAAACACGCAAACCATTACACCACGGAGGCAGACATTTTGTTTATGGTCAGTTAAAATTAATACGCATGTTCTCAGCGTCATACAAAAGCATTGCATTGCATGTCATTATTTAAAATGTATTAATTAAAAAAAAAAACAGTTTTGTTATAACCAAATGTCTCGTTCGATTAGGACATGTCGGCGAGTCGATATCCGAAATCCAGTCAGATATTACACCCGACAAATGTTGAACGACCTGTGAATTTGTCGGCATAATAAAAAGTTTTTTTTTTAAATATATGAATTGACTTCTCTTTTGTGTCTCAATAAAGCAACATTGCCTCCTCGAGATTTAACAAGAACAAAAATAATAATGCAGGATTTTTTTCATACACACAATCGGCATCGGTCTGAAGGTGGCTGGTTGAAAAGGATTTCTCGAGTGGTTTTTAAGGATACTACAAGGGTACAATAGTTCGGAGAAGACTGCTCTCCAGTTTCATCCCGGTATTCCCGTTTTTTTGTATATTCTCTGACCACAAGCGTGTATTTTTTTGTTTCATATTCCATCGATTACGGCGCTTAAAGATAATACTATTTTTTTGTGTTCACAATAGTATGTACATATGTTGGTAGGTATCATTTATCGGCCAGTTACTGTGAGAACCCTGAAATATGAAGCTTTATAACCAATTAATCAATAATTATAATACATGAAAATGTATAGATTAAATTTCGTATCTTTCGCTTTATTTCAATGCATTACAAAAAGTTAACGAATAATGTTTCAAAATTGGTTCATATATATAGAACTTCCAAGAATTTGAGTAATGTGGTTGTCAATAATGGGTGGAATTGGCGAACGTTACACGTGTGTAAAGTGATCACTCAAACCAGCTTATGACGGTCGTCAGCCCCGTAAATGCCCAGACATACATATTCTTCGTATCTTTGATTAGATGTCAAAAAATAATATGAAAATAACTCCTGTAATTGGAGATAATCCAGATTTTGTGAACAAGTATTTGGACACACTCAAAATGTTGTATTAAATAATATATTGTTACAAAATAGAAGAAGAATATGGAAGTCTTCCGTATTCTTCTTCATCTTTGATGGGATGTCAAAAAATAATATGAAAATAACTCCTGTAATTGGAGATAATCCAGATTTCGTGCAAAAGTATTTGAACACACTCACAATGTTGTCATTATAAAAAGTGTTACAATCATCCGATTTAAGTCTAATATGCGCCATTTTGTTCGATACCTTGTTGACAGTTAGTATTATTGAGTTATTCAGTAATAGGAATCTAAAAATGTATACAATAATTTACATTTCAAATGGTAGTTTTCAAGGAATAGTTTTGGCTCAGGTCTAGGTTATCTACCTGTACTGCGCTGTAACAGGTAGGTAAGATGCAAGTTGAATTGCTCTAATAAAACAGGCGTCAAACGCGAGGATCGAGTTTTGTTCTCGATATATGGTGCCCTGGTAACGATCAAAGTTGTATAGGCATTTTTTATTCTTTTTATATTATTTATAGTACCTAACAACCGATTCCTCCAACGTTTTTATAGTTTATGACCTTAAAAAGTTTTACAGCACCGCTTCGGATCGCCTTAATGCGATTTCACTGAATCTTTCTTGTTCTATAAAAGGTTTATGAGTTGGATGGACCCGGCAGTTATTAAATACTCGGTGCCAACTGGTTGTATTAGTAAATATTACTTCGGGTCTGAAACTGAAGGCTATTACGGGAGCCTGTATAGGCGCATCATTATGGTAAAGTTCGCGAGTTGTCTATGCGCATCATGTACATACATTGGCGAGTAGTGTGTATGTATTTATTTATTAATATTACAGGTATAATAGAACAAAACTAAAGTAGTCAAAAAATTACGCGAACATCACATTACAAACAGCACTCCTTTCAAGAACGTCATAAATAAAAAAAACTTGATTTTTCAGAAGAACGTTTTTAATGTTTAAAAATATAATAAAATGTGTTAAAAATAAATATAAAGTCACTTATTGAACTTTTTACTGTGCAACAGATCTTTGTAGGTAAAAAATCTCCATTTCAAAAATATTTAGTTTATTTAAAAAAATAATTAAGCAATACCTTTTCTTCAAAACAAAAACAACACTTTTTGCCCTGTTGCGGTTAAATATTAAGTTAAAAATATGCCGCTTTTGCTGCAAAAAATATGCCGCTTTTGCTGGTACATTTTCTGGGCATTCCGAAAATTGTTAGTGTTAGAAGTGAAACGTTAAAAATAAGGAAAGGATTTCGTGTGAGAGACAGAGAGAGAGAGAAAGAGAGAGAGAGAGAGAGAGAGAGAGAGAGAGAGAGAGAGAGAGAGAGAGAGAGAGAGAGAGAGAGAGAGAGAGAGAGAGAGAGAGAGAGAGAGAGAGAGAGAGAGAGACACAGCATCTCAAAAGAAATAGACCAATACTACTAGTAATAATAATAATACTAATAAACATAATCATAAATATTTCCTAAAGAATGCGTGGTATCTAAGTTGTTCATATATAGCGTCTAACGTGTACGCGCGCATGCGCGACACCATCTTATTCCATCGCTATATTACATTGTGTATACGTCATTCTCTTTTTCCTTCTTTCTGGATGATATCTTTCTTCTCTCTCATATAACGAAATGTACCAACTAAACATGACGCGCCCTTGAAATTTCACTTTCGATTCTCTTTCAATTATTAATTTTCGATAAGTTTTAAATTAAAAATTATATTACTCTTACGAATCACGTTTCATCCTTTCAAAATCAAATTGATTTCATTTGCTGTAGCAAAATACGTCAGATATTTGTACAATCAATTAAGAACTACTGTTACACGTATGTTCCTACCCCATCTATAAAGCTCCATCAGCCAGAGTACCTACTCAACAATGTGATGTATGTACATATATCGCTCACTCCTTTCAAGAACGTCATAAATCAAAAAACTTGATTTTTCAGGAGAAGGTTTTTAAAGTTTAAAAGTATAATACAATGTATTAAAAATAAATATCAAGCCACTTACTGAACTTCTTACTTTGCAACAGATATTTTCAGGTAAACCTGAAGGTTTTTTCTCCATTTGAAAAATATTTAGTAAATTCAAAAAATTAATAATACAAAACCTTTTCTTCAAAATGCTAAAATAACGCTTTCTGCCCTGTAGCGGGTAAATATTAAGTTTAAAATATGCCTCTTTTGCTGGGATATAGTACATTTTGTGGGCATTCCGAAAACATGCACAACTGAAAAATTACGATTTTTGATTTATGACGTTCTTGAAAGGAGTGAGCGATATGTATTATACACGGATGTACTCGTATGTAGACGTTCACGGGTAAACTAAACAGTAGTGAACCTCTATTGTTGCCCAGACTGTCGACTCACCTTATGCGGTTCTCTTTGCATAGATACATAACCTTTATAAAAATAACATAAGAGACAATTTAGGAAATATAATATATAATCTGCAAGGGTCACAACCCTCAGCAATGAGGATTAAGACGGAGAAGAAGAATATATAATACGAACTAAATAATTATTTACTGACAACATTTTGAATGTGTCCAAATACATGTTCACAAAATCTGGATTAGTCTCCAATTGCAGTACAGTTAGATGTGAAACGTTAAAAAATAAGGAAAGGATTTCGTATAAGAGACAGAGAGAGAGAGAGTGAGTGGTTGAGAGTGGCGAAACAATTGAGTAGTGTGGTTGTCAATAACGGGTAGAATTGGTGAATGTTACATGTGTGTAAAGTGATCACTTAAACCAGCCTATGACGGTCGTCAGCCCTCTAAATGCCCAGACTTCCATATTCTTCTTCATCTTTGATGAGATGTCAAAAAATAATATGGGAAGAATGGTGAATGTAGCATGCGTGTATGCAAGTGATAAAGTAACCAACCTATGACAAGTCATTAGCCCTATTAATATTCAGACTTCCATATGCTTCTTCATCAATGATGAAAATGTAAATTAACTCCTAAGTAGCAAAACCTAGATTTGTCAAAAAGTATTTGGACATACTTTTATACTACTACTACTTACCATCACGCAGTTTCTCCGCATTGGTAAGCAGAGAGGATGGAACGGCACACTCTTCTGCCCTGACATACACTCCTAGCTTCCTTCACATCCATACATCTAGTCACACATTCCCTCCGATTACGCAGACTTTTGACACCAAAAGAATCTTTACTTGTGGGTACATACGAATTAGCACAAAACCACTAATATTTTTAAAAAAATCTTCGGACCTCAGTTTACCTGACACAAAAAATAATAACCTTAAAAAGTCCCAACAGAAACGATAAAAAACCTTTAATGAAAATCTATTACAAGGTATAACGTAATCCTTCAATGACGAGGATTTGATTCAACCCATCCGCTAGGTATCCATCCAATATAGTGCACTACACTATTACTAGGCAAAAACGGGTGATTCAGGAATCATTAATATTGTATTTGGAATGACAACCGAATGATAAACAAAATTGTAAAGTGTATACATACCTTAAGGTCGGAGAGTCTGCCCGGCGAGGATGGGGATCAGTAATGATTGATGATTTCGTTGGTGATTGAATTGTTGATTTGTGAAGAAAGCATCATGAGCGCCAATGGAATCAGTTAATACCCAACACTACGTCTTCATTTGCATCAATCAGGGTTGCCCGTTTTCCTTCCTTATTCATTTATTTTATTTTTTATTTTATTTTTATATTTTTTAATTTATTTCTTAAGTTAGCTTATATAACAACTAATATAAACTATTATTTACACTTAATTTATATCATCTATTTATATATATCGCTCACTCCTTTCAAGAACGTTATAAATAAAAAAACTGTCAATTTTCAGTTGTGCATGTTTTCGGAATGCCTAAAAATATACTATATCCCAGCAAAAGTGGCATATTTTTAACTTGATATTTACCCGCACAGGACAGAAAGTGTTGTTTTTGCATTTTTAAGAAAAAGTGTTGTTTAATTATTTTTCTAAATATACTAAATATTTTTCAAATGGAGAAAAAACCTTCAGGATTTTCCTAAAAAGATCTGTTGCACAGTAAAATGTTCAATAAGTGGCTTGATATTTATTTTTAATACATTTGTATTATATTTTTAAACTTTGAAAACGTTCTCCTGAAAAATCAAGATTTTTGATTTATGACGTTCTTGAAAGGAGTGAGCGATATATTTACATCTCCTTACAGTAAACAAAACATTTATTTTAAAATTCTTTCAGACTCTTTTCTTTCTTCATACATTCAGGCATCTCATCATACATTTTCAAACCCTTATACATTAAACAATTTTGCGACTCGGTTTTTTTCAACAATGGCAGTTTTATTTTATTCTTATTTCTAGTACTATGTTCATGACAATTTATAGTTCACAAACAATGAAAAACACATAACATGAATAAAATACAGTGCAATGCAAGTCGTTTAAATGTTTTTCATCAATTAAATGTACACAGGTTAATGTACAGGTTAAAAGCACAATAAGGAAAGAATAGAAATTTGATCGTAAAAAAAAGAGTGGTTACAATAAAAATTAAAAGAAATTATATTTAAAAAAATCATCTTACATCCATTTAATTTCAGATAAATTAAAGTCGCCTAATTTTACATATTGTGAATTAGAATCTTTTCACTGAAGATAGTTGTACTTTGAATGGAATCATTGTATCTAACGTAATGTAAATTATTTAAATTATTACTATTTTTAGGTGAGACTACAATAATCAACAAGGCTGCAGCTATATCCGGATGCCTCAGTAATTCAGCTTGGAGAAACAAACACATGAGAATGGAAAGTATAATGAAGATTTACAAAACAAATATTCGACCAAGAGCCACTTATGGAATTAAGGCAAGAGCAGATACCTCTACATTTACCCTCTATAACGTTCTCTCCGATAACGCGGTGTTTATCTCAACGTTATAGAGGGGTTATTCCTTGAAATTTCAATATCAATTCTAGTTCATTGATTTTGGATCGCCGCTGAAGAAATCGTTTCACTTAAAAAAAGTAATAATCATTGAATCCGAAATATAGTATTTACTTTATATTTGTAAGAAACACTGATATCCGGAGCAAGTGTAAGACGGAAAATATAGTGACAACAAAGACAATACTGAAATTAACATATAAACAGAATTTCAGAAGAAAGACTTCCACGTATCCACGTTCCTTCAAGGAAACCCTGAAGGACATAGACCTCCAGGCAGACCTCCAAAAAGGTAGAGAGATAGCCGGCAGTCAACATCCCAAGAGGCGATATCACGAACAGATCCCGAGGATCTTTAAAAAGAAGAAGAAGAAGATATTTGCGAATACTATGAATACATTTTATCGGCCTCCGTAGTGTAATGGTCAGCGCGCTCGGCTACCATTCTGGAGGTCCCGGGTTCGATTCCCAGAGGTGGGTCTAATAAATATAAGTGATTTTATCACTCTAATATTTATTCAATATTACCCTGGACTGGTACCTGAAGCGGAGGGCTGATCACCTTTCCTTCGTGTGTTAACGATCAAGGTAACACTGCGTTTAAATGATGCAGTGCACTATGCACCATTGGGGTGCGGATAAGGGTTCAAAAAAAATTTTAATACATATATTTTAAACCGACGTATATTAGTATCCACTTCATAAAATTTTCGTGGAATCGATGTAAAATTTTATTGTGACCCTTGTTTTCGGATCAGTGAACAGCAACCCTAATTTATAAAATATTGTTCTACAGATTATCTAAGGAATGTTTCAAATCGTATAAAATATCTAAACTTTATATCAAGAGCGTATCAGAAAGGAAATAAACTGGTCTGAAATGAAAACATTTTGAGGGAACGTACTAACCTTTGCATGTGTTATTATGTTCCCATAACATGCTAGGTTTGTCAATCTTGTACAGTAAAACCTCGATATAACGGACGGATTGGGGAAGGGGGTCTCCGTTAAAGTCGAAAGTCCGTTATATAAAATAGGTATAAAGTAAATCAAAATTTCTTTTTCGAAAATATGTATTCATGTATAAATAAACAATACAAAACATGAACAAAATCTTATTTATTTCTTCGGACACTCGTCGCGAAGTGATATTGACGCGCTTGCTTTCGGTAATCCTGCTTTGATCAAAAAAGGAATTATGGTTTCATTGCACTTTTTCAGTTTGCTATTTTTTATCACAATACTTTTTTCTAGCCTCACTAAGCAGAATGCTTGATTTTATTATAGTTAAATATATAATATTTATCTTATATTACTAATAAAGCAATATAAAATAAAGTAATGTAAAACCTCCGTCCGCCTCCGTAGTGTAATGGTCAGCGCGCTCGGCTACCGTTCTGGAGGTCCCGGGTTCGATTCCCAGAGGGGGGTCTAATAAATATAAGTGATTTTATCACTCTAATATTTATTCAATATTACCCTGGACTGGTACCTGAAGCGGAGGGCTGATCACCTTTCCTTCGTGTGTTAACGATCAAGCTAACACTGCGTTTAAATGATGCAGTGCCCTATGCACCATTGGAGTGCGGATAAGGGTTTAAAAAAATGTAAACAAGGTGAACTTTATGAAAAACACAGTTAATAGTCTGTGATAAAGCTTCAGGTTTTTCATTTTAATCACATAAATTGTATGAAAAAACCTTATGTTTATTTAATTACTTGTACCGTCATTAACGTACTTTATAGAATTCTAGGTGAGATGATAAATATGAATTATAGACGATTAATGATAATTAACAGTAATAAATAATTGAAAAAAATATTCCACTCTATTACATTTATTTATTTATCAAGTCTCACTCTAAGTACTGATTAGGCTAATTGCTTAAGTACCTTCGTAAGGAGAAATGTGAATACGCAATTCTCATACCATTATGTCAAACAATCTAATAATGTAACTGTCAAAAGTAAAATACTTAGTTAATTGAATTTAAATACTCAACTTATCAACCAAATAATCAATGATTACGCAAAAAGGTCTTTAGAAAAGATGTAGAAAAAAAAACACAATAAAATTGTCAGAATTCAGAACAGGCGAACAGCAATCGGGCGTGAAATATCCGCGCTACCTGTGTGCCCACTAGAGATGTGACTAATGTCTCGTAACTGCGACTTTTTCGGTTAGTATTCGATACCTTTTCTCGGTTTTTATTTCTTTCCAGCTTATGTTTTTGATGCCAAATTGTCAAATATATCTTCTTACCCTTTAACTTTTATTCAAATGGTGCATAAGGCCCTGCATCGCATAGACAGCGGTTTTTTTATCATTAATAATACGAAGGTAAGGCGATGGTGACAGTCCTGTGTTTTAGATACCAGTCCTGGATCCAACGGCTTTGGAATTTAACCCGCGACCTCCAACATGCTAGCCAAACGCGCTAATCACTACACTAGGGAGGCAGACAATCTAATGTCCTAAATATCTCTTCTCTGTCTTAGTCCTCATTACTGAGGGTTGTGACCCTTGTCGAAGCAATGACTCTTCTCCAGTTATCCTTTGACTGCGCTGCTCGTAGCGCTCCAACCACTGAGGTGCCCGTTGCTGTCGTAACTTGATCGGTGTGAGGGATATTCCTCTTCCTCTCTTTCCTTCCTTGCTAGTGTGATTTTAATTCAGGATTCGGACCTCACATACTAAGATACGAGTCTCTAGTGAATTTCTAGTGATTCAAGATCAATATTTCGGAATTGGTTCATATATATAGAACTTCCAAGAATTTGAGTAGTGTGGTTGTCAATAATGGGTAGAATTGATGAAAGTTATCACTTAAACCAGCCTATGACGTAAATGTCCAGACTTCCATATTCTTCTTCATCTTCGAAGAGATGTCAAAAAATAATATGACCATTTGTGCATTGATTGACGTGAAAGCTTTAAGCGATCGAATAAAAAAAACGAATTCCGAGTGCTTTTTAAAAAGTTATTATTTGATTCGATTTTCTTATTCGCAGGCCCATCACTGGTGGCTACGATTGAGTCGTAATATTTCAAGTCGCAATTACTGGAATACTTTATACGAGAATACGCCGAATCACTTATGGCTTCCAGGGTTCACACGATCGGCTGGCGAACGGTGCCATACGCTATTATACCATTACAGAACTCACCGTGAAGCTAAACGCCGAGGAGAGTATAATGGAGAGGAGAGAACAGATTATGAATAAAAGTATAGTGATCATGAGTGATTGACCCGAAATGTGATTCTCGGAACGCGAGTGCAAAGTATTTGAACGCTTTGATTTATCGCTTTTACGGTAGTGTTAAACCCGTCCGCTAAGTAATCTCAGGCTATTAATTAACTAATTTATTGTGTTTTATATTTTAATCGATGTATGATAGATGTTCGGACGGTGATGTAAGGAAAGTATGATGTAACAAATAATAACTATCATAAATACAACCCTAAACAGAATCATGGACACTTACAACAAGACCTTTAATGACATTGATATTTTTGGAAAAAGCATAGCTACAATAAAGAAAAAGGTTAGTAGAAAGTTGTCATACTATGTTTACTCTCCACCAATAACCTAGTTATATTATGGGTGGGGGGTGAACGGAGCATGACAATTTTTTTTCTGTATGTATATATATATATATATATATATATATATATATATATATATATATATATATATATATATATATATATATATATATATATATATATATATATATATATATATATATATGTGTGTGTTATTTATTGATTCGGCATTAACTTTGTGGAATGACATGAATATTTTATTAAAAATTAAACGCTGGAATAATCCACTTAATTGAGTTTTATTTTTATTTACGACTAGTTTCGAAAACGACAATTGTTTTCATCTTCTGGTACAAATTAAAACTAACGAATAAAAATGTATTTAGATGTATATATAGGTTAATAAATATAGGTAGGGGGATTAAGGAATAACATTTTTTGTAAAAGGAAACATTGATAATAATTGTGACGTATTTTGAAACAGTATATTCTTAATTATTGTTTTATCTGAATTTAAATTTTTATATATTTCTAAATTTTCTAAATTATTCATGACTTGACCTTTATTTGTAACAGACTGTAATAATTTAAGTGCATGAGAGTCAAATGAGTGGTTAGTTTCCATGAAATGATTTTATTTTTCATGATATACTGTTTCAAAACACGTCACCATTATTATCAATGTTTCCTTTTACAAAAAATGTTGTTCCTTAAACTCCTACCTACATTTATTAACCTATATATACACCTAAATATATTTTTATTCGTTAGTATTAAATTGTACCAGAAGATGAAAACAATTGTCGTTTTCGAAACTAGTCGTAAATAAAAATAAAACTCAATTAAGTGGATTATTCAAGTGTTTAATTTTTAATAAAATAATATGTATGTGTTTATGTATGTGTATGTATATGTATGTATGTATATTCATAAATATATTCTTCATTTAATCTTCTTACCTATAAAAAAATCCTTTTTCCACCCTCATTAATTCCTTTCCTTTCCTTCTCCTTCCTGCAAAATCTATATTTTTATACCGTACCCTTTTTTATCTCTGAATGTTTTTAAAAGTCATTATAACATAATTGTGGAATTGTTTAATTGGATTTATTTTTATTAATGTAACTATTTTCGTTTATGTAATGTAATGTTTATTATTGTTAATGTAACTATTGTTTATTATATACTTTTTTAAATGTAAAGCTGTACAATTCCCGAACAAATAAAAATAAAACTAAAAATAAATAAAATGAATACTAATATATTACTATTTCAAATCAAATGTATGAAGTGAATGTTGTAGGAAATAGAAGCAGAAGAAGACCGAGGAAAACTTAGCTTGATTAAGTAATTCAAATAATTTAAAGTGGCACTTTTTTCACACATACGATTCCATTTTCTATTTGTATATATATAATAATTAATAGTCGGATTTTGATCCCCTTCATTTTTTAGCATATTGACTTACGCATTACTAGCTAATACATAAAAACATATTTGTTCAAAGGTACAGCGGACCCCTCTCGAATCGCGTTTGTAAACCGTCCCCTGAGCGAATGAGCAAACAGGGTGCAAAGCATCCCCCAGTAGCGCTCAGTAGTCTTGGCGGCAAATAAAGGGTGTTTTTTAGAGGTATACAAATTCAAATTTCTCGCAATGAATTGATGGTGGTACCCGACGTGTAGCATGTTGCATCATATTGTTGAAACTACAGCTCTGTCACATCAATGCCATTCAACTGAGGTACGAAGAAGTCAGTAATCATAGTTCTATGTATAGCGCTCTCCATTGACCGTATCATTCTGGTTGCCATCATCTTTTAAAAAAAGTGCCAATGATTCTATCTGCCCATAAAGCACGTTAAACAGAGACTTTTAATGGATTTAAGGCGTCTCGACAAAAGCTTCACGGCTTTCTCCACTCCAAATTAGGCAATTCTGCTTATTGACATAGACATTTTACCAAAAATGTGAATCATTGATGAACAAAATTTTGCGTTGAAAAAGAGGATCAAGCTGAATATTGTTGCCCATACACCGAACCTACGACACGCAAAATGGTCATTCAGTCTATTCGTGGTGAAATGGCATAACCTACTGACTACAAATCAACTGTCAACTGTTAAATTGACAGTCTGTGGAACAATGTTGTCAGTTTAAAAACCAAATCTCTAAAAAACAAACGCCCTATATTAAGGCGCTGAATGTTCAGGAGTGGTGCAATCCGGCCCTGCATCAAACAGCTCTAGCACCGTTTGATACAGGGCCGCATCAATTACCGTGTTCGCCGCTTTAATGCAGTGTGCGACGTTAAAATGACAGTAACGGAATGTCAATCGCATTACTTCGAGTGTAAATAAACTAAATTAATTAATTACTGGTAACTGTACTATGGACCTACGAGTATGTAAACAGCGCAGACTTTGGGTCTAAGCAGAATGAGCGAAATATTAGTAGGTACAATTCAAAATTGTGAGTGGAGCACCGTACACATGATAGAAGTGAAACTTATTAAAAATAAAGAATACGGAGACTTAATATGAAAGACACATTGAGGAAGAAAGAGAGAGAAAGAGCATTTAAAAATAAATTCATCAATATAAAATGTACAGAAAAAAATCCTGTATTTGCATTTATGGATATAAAAAAACAACCACATAAATAGCTTTTTCCATTTATTTGACTATTGACTGGGTTCCATCATGCCGACATCATCAGACCTGTCTGATGATGTCGGTAACGATAAAACCCGGTCACTGGTTGAATAAAAATTTATCTGAGAAAAACCATAAACCTGTTGTATATAAATATATACATTCGAACATCTATCACACATTGTTTTGCCGCGAATTCTTTCATCCTACTCTTGCCAGTTAAGCTTTCGCTGATGATTTATTTCAATACTCTTTTAGACATATTATGGATCAACTATACCGATTTCAATGAATTTCCCCATTCATATACAATGCAATCAATGAAAATGTCGGGTTGTGGTCCCGTGGTTAGTGTCGTGGACTCTTAAGTCAGAGTTTTTTTGGTTTGAACCCACAATTTGATACCCATTTCTAATAATGAGCAGCTTAGGCTCACAGAAATAGTGTGAAATTGAAAATTAGTGTAAATAATAAAAACAATATTTCTATTTATAAAAAAGTAATATTTTATATTTATTGCTTAATATCATTATATTGGGTATAAAAAAAGTCTGAGGTTTTTTAATACATTTTCAAATAAAATTTTTCTTTATTGAAAATCAAATTTAATCAAGTACGTATTGACCACTATTATTTGAGACTTTTTGCCATTTTTCGGGTAGCTTCATAATTCAATCGGAATAGAAATTCTGTGGTTTATCGTCGAAAAACTTGGGCAAGTGATTTCCAGCGGCTCTTCGATGGGACAATTTTTTACCATCAAGAGATTTTTACAGAGACCGAAACAACTAGTAATCAGACAGTGCAAGATCCGGACTAAATGGTGGATGCATCAAAACTTTCCAACCAAATACCATCAACTAGTTCAGAGTCATCAAAGATGTGAGTGGCTGGGCATTGTCACGATGGAACACAACTCCCCATTCTGTTGGCCAATTCTGGTCGTTCTTTCTGGATTGCTTCATTCGAAAGGTCAAGTTGGTGCACAGTACAGGACTGCATTGATGGTTTCGCCAGGTAATAACAACTCATAATGGACAACTCCCTTCCAATTCCACTAAACACTTAACATGACATTGTTTACCGACAATCCAGGCTTTGAAGTCGTTTGTGGAGGGTCACCAGCCTTTGACCGTGATCACGTGCATTTGATATTTCATTGTCGTATTTCACCAACTTTTTTAATGGTTTTTAATGATTAGTTTAAAAAATGGTTCGATTTCGTTGCGTTCCAGTAACATTTTACTAATGGTAATTCGGTCAGTAAAATTTATTTGCGTTAATTCATGTGGCATCCAAACATTGCTCTTCTTTTTGTAGCTTACTCTTTTCAAATGATTTCAAACTGCCATGTGGTTGATGTTTAGTGTCTTCGCTCTTTCTTGACAGCTTGCATGTCAGTCTTGCTCCACCAGTTTCAAAATTTCATTGACCTTTTCTATGACTGTTCGACCAGAGGGAGATGCATCTTTGACATCGAAATTCCAGGAACTGGATCAAGCAAGCAACTCCTGGGTCTTTTGCTCAAAGCATTCTCACCGTACACTTGACAAAATTTTCGGCAATTTTTGAAACGTTTTTACTGTATTTATAGAAAAAAACATCACATAGCGTATTTCTTCAGATATTCAACTAATGTTCAAATCAATATAACTTTTTACAAAAGTAATGAATAGGAACGCAGTTTTTTTTAAATGTAGACTAAAATGTCTCCTTTTAAGTACATGTTCATTTAAAACAAGTGAGTGTTGCCTGATATATAGGTATCAACGTCATCTAGAGGCAAAAAAACCGCAGATAATTTTTATAATGCCTATTATTATAAAAAAATTTAAATAAAACAGTTTTATGTAGTAATACATATTTTAATTGATGTAGACTTTGCACAAATGAATGTAAATCCATAAATATAAACAAAATAAAACGGATGAAGGATTCTGTCAGTACAGGGTCCCCATATTATGATAACAAAAAGCAAACAATTGGTTGGAGTATCGCGGCGGACTATACATAGATTTGAAGCGCAGATTTATACGCTAGTGAATAATGATACATACATAAAATCAGTACACAATACTCAACCCTTATTTGTTTAGCGAGTGTGCGCGGTTTGCACGCACCCCTTACAACTTTGTGTGGGTAATAGATTAAATTTTCGGGCGTGTTCTGGTAAGTGGATAATGGGCGAAATAATGGGCATAATAATTGTGACATGATTACAATTCATGACCTCAATAAATCACCGCACTTTTTATGCGCCGCTTTCAACTATTGACAAAGGAACTCTTGACCCTTGACAATACTTTGTTAATGTTTAAACAATCCTTTTTGTAGATTTTTATTTGAAGAGTTGCATTTATTATTTGCCTTGCTTATTATGTACAAGGTTTACGGATCAATCTAGCTAAAAACATGTTTTAATAAATCTTCTTCTTTAACCATATCCGCTTCTCATATAGAGTATACATACTGTCTCCAAGCTCTTATGTCGACTGCCAGCTCCATTGCACCATCCTAAGTCAGGCCTCTTCCTGAAGTTCAGACGAAAGCTGCCGATGAATTATCAGCAGTGGTTGTCCTGGGCGGCGCGAACCTGATGCCTCGTAAAAAAAGCAAGCTTGATCTCAGGATACATGTGGAGTACACGACAATTGTGAACAAGATTTGCTGTGTTCTACGCCTTATCTGTTCATTCCTCACAAAGTCGAACCACCGCACGCCTTAAATTCTAAAATTCTAGTTAAATCTTGTGGTTTTCTATTTAACTTAAGTAGTGTGGTTGTCAATAATGGGTACAATTGGTGAATGTTACACGTGTGTAAAGTGTCAAAATCACTTAAACCAGCCCATGACGGTCGTCAGCCCCGTAAATGCCAAGACTTCCATATTCTTCGTCATCTTTGATGAGATGTCAAAAAATAATATTTATTTTAAATGTCGAATGAAGTAATTTTAAATATCTGCCATATTTCAGATTATTTTATTTTATATATTTTTTTGTCATCACTAAAAATAGATGCTTTTTAGACGAAGCAAGGTCTGGTGAATATGGAGTTTGAGGTATAACCTATCACTTTAGGTAGATTTTTTCACAGGTCGAATTTTGGTTCGGTTTCTCCATATTTGGCAAATGTATATTTAAATAATTATCGTTTAACTGTATATAACAATTGGACCATTTAAGTAATAATTTCACATTGTACGTAGAAATCTACATTCTGAGGTTATTTTCACTGTACAGTTAGTACCTATCGATACCTAAAAAGGTAGGATACATAATTTACCGACATAAATATATATATTATTGAATTGTGTTGAAGTATTTACACATTCGTTATTTTTATTTATTATAATGGTTTTTAATAAATTTAATAAAATATTTTCATTGGGTCGATCTCCGGCGGGCTGCGGGTATTTTCAAAATTAAATGTACATGCCCTGTCGGACGTAAATCAACGAGCTCCGCATTTCCCATTACGTAAGTTTTTACGTGCCCGGTAATTTTATGTACACCTGTCCGTCTGAAAATGGAAATATGCACCTCCATTTCAAGTCACCGGGTATTCCACCAATGGAACTTCTGCAAAAAATGGGTAACAAACCACTGGAGAAAACGCGGAGTCGGAATACATAATACATTGCTCTGAGTATGGGAACAGATAAAAATGCCTCAATAGGGTGATTGGGAAATATCAATTTTAATTTTATCACTGCGCTCCATGTTAGTTACGTGTGACAAAATGCCATCTCGAGAAGTTCGCTTATTTTAATTTCGCTAGTTTTATTAGTATATGATAGGTCATAGGTCGTCAAAGTGTGGCTCGGGAGCCGCGTGTGGCTCTTTGACTTTTTAAGTGCGGCTCCGGGACAATTATCCGCGGGAAGGGTCTACGTATTCATGTGAACATTATTTTTGAAGCCAACTGAGAAATCGTCTTATTGATGATAAGACGTTGATGATTGATGATAATATATTGATGGTTTGACCTAGAAACATGCTCAAAATAAATAAATAAAATAGCAACATGACTTGATCAAACTTTCAAAGGAGATTCAAAGACATTATTTTAAATAATTAGTGTTCTTATAGATACTTTACCTTCTTCTCAAAAGATTTTTAATCAATGCTAAAATCCTTATTCAGTGTCAAATCAAGTTTTATTGGGTATACCCATTATAAAATAAAGGTCTAAAATTAGTAAAATTACTGTTTCCAATATTCTTTGAAGTTTTTTTTATCGTTCAATGTGCATTTTTGGCTGTTTGCCTAGTAAGTTTGCAGACCACTGGTTTGGTGGACCAGGAATTAAACCATTATTTTGTAGTGTCGCATTAAAATTTATTAAAAAAAAATTGTGGCTTAAATTACAAAATAAAATTGCCATCATTATTGATAACATCTAATTTATTTTGTAAATTTAAGGTAGAGTCATACAAGGTGTATAGATTATTAAGTATTCTTCTAGCTAAAAACTTGTTTTATTTCAATTTGTGTTGGCCACAGGAGCGACAATCTAGTGTAGGCCAATCAGGAATTTCTCAGTATTTGCTCCATGCGGAGAGAAATCCACGTAAAACTCCTCAGGAGGAGCCGGTCTGTTGACTGTAGTCAACAAGTCTTCCGTTTGACTGGAAGAGGGTTTGGCATTTGGTGTCCTAGCTTGGTTTATGGTACCAATGTCTTTAACTATTTTAACATGTATGATACCAACTTTCGTGAGAGTTCTTTATGAACTAACACCCACCCAGGCTCCGGGGTCCTCCCCAGGCTCCTCCAATGCGCCTCCAGCTGTTGTCTTTGAAAGCTGAAATGGGCATCACTGTACGTTGTCCCGATACAGTATTATTCGTCTTAGGTTGAATAAATTTAGGCATTTTTTTTTCAGCTTCAGGTTTTCTAATTAAAGACTAAAAAAATGTCATTGTTTGTCTTGGTTTTAATAACTCAAAGGGAATCATACGTACGAAATAATCCTTTTTATTATTGATTTTACCTTTGCTGAATTTTTTCTTCTTAAAATACTAAAAATATACAAAATTTATAGTCTCTAATGCCAACCGAATTTTCAGTTTTATTTAAAGAGGGTGTAAACCTTTTACAGATATTAACACTATGAAAACCATGTATTAACTTAAGCTTATTTTAGAAGCATAGAATCTGGATGATCTTGAAATAGGTCTTGCGGCTTGTTTTTAACAGAGACTAGCCTCCTGCGGTGTCGATTCCTAGCTGTCAATTAGTCTGCAAGTCTGCCCGATTAGTCGTATACCTTGGGGTCGGGCGTCCAATGCAACGAGAAGGAGTTTAGATGGTTCCACTCTCCTCACTCCCAATTGCAACCTTAACACACCTGTTAACATAAAAATGGTCGGTTTAATGCTGTGATTTGGAATTTGTGAAAACCAATATTTCGAGAAAAACATGGCACGATCAGGTATGCCAAATACTTGAAAGTGGTCAGGTTAGGAGTCGTAACAATCGGCGGGTATGTATGAGGAGATGCATGAACGTGGAAGAGGCGAAGAATGTTTGCAAGGACAGAGTGGTGTGGCGCTCTATTCTCTCTGCCTACCCCTGCGGGGAAGCGGCGTGATGGTTAGTTAGTTTTTTTTTTCAATATTTTTTCGTCGTACATTATTATAAATTTTTAAACTTCAAAGTTGTACTGAAAAATAGTCTCTGACCCATGGTTGTTGATTGCTGGCTGAAATAAAACTTGGTATGGAATAGATCTCGCTTGGTTTAGAATAGTTTAGGCAAAGTATAATTATTATTGATAGTGGACGTATGCACACTGGAAGGCTTTACCGACGTTGCGAGAGCATTGATGGTTTCACCATAAAAGGACAAAAGCAGTTATCATTAACCACTAGCGAGATTTATGTCTTTATCTTCATATACCGCCCTGCCTTAAACATCCTCAGTAAAGAGAATAATATGAATTATGTATTTCTTAATCCATTAAGTCGCATAGAATTTTACAAATCACTTTCAATTTTACGAGACTTGACAATTACATTTTCATGCACACGGCATAAAAGAACTTTTTTCCGAAAAAAAAAAGTATTTTTTTATTATTTACACAAATATTTCAATTTCATACTTTTTCTGTGAGCCTAAGCGACTTATTATTAGAAATATATATATAAAACCCTTACCGCACCCTAATGGTGCATATGGCACTGCTTCATATAAACGCAGTGTTATCTTGATCGTTTACATATGAAGGAAAGGTGATCAGCCCTCCGCTTCATGTACCAGTCCAGAGTATTATTAAATAAATATTAGAGTGAAAAAATCACTTATATTTATTTGACCCCCCCTGGGAATCGAATCCGGGACCTCCAGAACGGTAGCCGAGCGTGCTGACCATTACACTACGGAGGCGGAGAGGCGTTGTAGAGTTAAATTGTGGGGTTTTGAATCGAGAAACTCTAATTTAAGAGTCCGTGATACTAACCACGGGACCACAACCCGACACATTTCAACATAGATACAGACGAATACGAAAGACATAATTGCAGGGCTTATGATCTGTCATATGCTGTTTCAAATTATCATTTAAAACATTTTATATTCTTAAAAAAAAGCATTTCAACATAGATGAAGAAGAATACGAATGTCTAGACATTTACAGGGCTTACGAACGTCATAGGCTGGTTTAAGTGATCACTTTACATCCGGTTTTTTGTGATTTGTGAACAAGTATTTGGACACACTCAAAATGTTGATGTTTGAATGGTGATATAAGGAAAGAATGGTTACTCAGTTAGTTTGTAGTAAGACAAAACTTCCCACGCATGTAGTAATGTAGAACAGTTATGAATTAATAAAATAGGAAAATGAAAATTGTCAATATTGTCTTAAGATTAAAATACTGTAAGTAATTAACCATTACACGGCTTCTTCACAGAGATAGGCAGGAGAAATAGAATGCCACACCAATCATGGGTTGGTACCCGGACTCCACTGTGTACTGCCAGTTTACTTACTTGATATTTTTGCACATAGTGTCGTAAGGGTTCAAGGGTTAGGGATCGTTTTAATCTCTTAATTTTTAAACTTTTAACAGTTATCAGTCCATGTTTGCCTAAAATGCCAACAAATAAAAAGCACGCCTTATTACCCAGAAGCGCGAGAACACAAGTAGGTACATACTCGTGAATCAAAGATAAACAATGGAGTATAAGTATAATATAAAAACTCGCATGTAAAATTTTTAATCACTTAATAATAGGTTTGCGTAATTACACCCTATTACCATTCATTATTTTAGAAGAGCGTTGGAAAAATACCCATGCTTTTTTGATGAATCTGTACATAAATAAACGTAAAAAGAGACACAGTCTATTCAACCATTTCGTCCATATGGATTAATTAAGTTGGATAATTATTATCACTAACGATGATTGCAATATGTCAAAGGATCTGTTGATTTAAATGTATTTTGTATCAAATTGTACGTTAACACATCGCTCTCTGCTTTCAACAACGTCATAAATAAAAAACATGATTTTTCAAGAGATCGGTATAATAATGTATTAAAAATAAATATCAAGCCACTTATTGAACTTTTTACTGTGAAACAGATCTTTTTAGGTAAAACCTGAATATTATCCTTACCACTCGATCCGAACTCGCTCTTCCAAATATAAAACAATGTATGTATTAAAAATAAATATCAAGTCACTTTTTGACCTTTTTACTGTGCAACGGATCTTTTGAAGTAAAACCTGATTTTTTTTTCTATTTGAAAAATATTTAGTAGATTAAAAAAATAATTAAACAATACGATTTCTTCAAAATGCAAACTGCCCTGTAGCGGGTAAATATTAAGTCAAAAATATGCCTCTTTTGCTGGGATATAGTACATTTTCTGGGCATTCCGAAAACATGCATAACTGAAAATTGACGATATTTGATATATAACGTTGTTGAAAGGAGTGAGCGACATGTGATCAGCCCTTCATTTAAGGTACCAGTGTAGGGTAATATTGAATAAATATAATAGTGAAAAAATCTCTATTCATATTTATTTACTGACAAAACTTTGACTATAAAGATTTTTTTATTTCTCGCATGTACGACATTTTGAGTCTGTCAAAATACTTTTTTTTTGTTCACAAATCTGGATTATCTCCAATTAAACGAGTTATTTTTCAAATTATTTAAATAATATGAGATAATAATAAATTATTTAAATAATAATAAAATTGGATGCACTGAAAATGTTGTAAATAAATTAAAAGCTAAAATAATAAAATGAAATCGCATATTTTATAGCGTTTCTCATTTATGTGATTATAATTCAGGATTCGGACCTCACATACAAATAAAAGAGCTTCTGCTCAATAAAAAGCTTCTTTCATCTCACCAATAGAAATTGAATGGGGTGTTGTCATCATGGGTAGAATGGGTGAATGTTACAAGTCTGTAAAGTGATCACTTAAACCAGTCCATTACGGGCGTAAGCCCCATAAACGCCCAGACTTCCATATTCATCTTCATCTATGTTGAGATGTTAAAAAAATCTTTATATGTACATGAAATTGAATTTGTGGTTTATGATGCACATTTTTGGTTGAATGGCTATGTTAATACGCAGAATTGCCGAATTTGGAGTGGAGAAAACCCAGAAGACTATGTCGAGATGCCCTTACATCCATTAAAAGTCACTGTTTAGTGTGCTTTATGGGCAGGTGGAATCATTGGCTCATATTTTTTTTAAACGATACCGGCGAGATTGTTACGGTTAGCGCTACAGAACCACGATTACTGACTTCTTCGTACCTCAGTTGAATGACATTGATATGTGACAGAGCTTTGGTTTCAACAAGATGGCGCAGCATGCCATTCGACGGGTGCCACCATCAATTTACCTATCTTATAGATTCCTTCAATACCGATCTTCGAGACAGATCCTAGTATATTACATATCAGATCGCAAGCGAACATTTGTCTTCTCATTCTTTCATGCGACGATAAAAGAGAGCGAGAAGAAGGCAGATATTATGTTTCTAATACGTCATAAAAATATATACTTTCCTATTTTGCTTTAGCCGTACAACGGACAAACTATGTGTAAAAAATACATTGCGAAAATGTTGCCTTTCTGCTCACCCATCAAAGAATAATCACGTGAGAAAAGAAGACGGATATAATATAAGAAGTATTTATGTCAACCGAAATTATTCGACTGGCTCATTGACTCTAATTATGAATCACCTTCTCCGAAGACTATGTGAGAAGGTTAGAAAAAGGATGGCCAGTATTATCTTTTTGTAGTTGTGTGCGTAGTTTGGAACATCTTCAAGCGTCGAAATAATCGAGTAGAAATACTTTACCCGCCTTTAAAGCGGGATAATTGATAATCGGCAACTTGATTTTCTTTTAACTCGGTAGCATTTAACGTTATTGTTTTTTTAAGAAAACATAATTTTTTTATTGAAAAAATAAGTTTTCCCTCGAAATAAATATATGGATTTGAAAAGAAAAGAGTTATTGATATGTGAGGAATCAAAAAAATAATTTTTCAATATGTATATATATATATATGTATAAATATAAATATTTTTTAAATTTTATTATTTATTATTATTATTATCATTATTATTCTTTTTATGGTTTCAGAGACACGTCTGGCACCTCGCGCAGCCGGTACCCCCTTAAGTACAGCCCGGTAAAAGGTAGAACTACCCGTCTCGTAGACAAACATGACTTTAGAGGCGCGCGGGTAGAAATACCCTTCCCGCACAAAGGCGTAAACATTTACGTGATAGACGTACACATAATGATTCGTCGGTGCCTGAATTCACGCTAGACACTTCATTAAAAAAAATACATTAATGTATCACTAAAACTTTCAACACGCTATCAATAAATAATTAGATTTTTGTATGGTATAAAATATTAATTTAAATACGCATGTTATTCTTTATTAACAAAGGTGTTTAAACTACACAATTCTCAAAATTAGCGATGGCGAGAATCTCAACTAATCTTCGAAGCATTCTGGCTGTTAATTTTTATTCACAGCGTGATCTTAGGCGTTCGCATTGGGGTTCATTATGATATTCATTATTTTACACAAACTCAACACGACCATAAAAATAAACGGCTCAGGCTGCAATAATAATTATTTACTATTCTGGATTCTCATTAGGCACGTTAACATTTTTGTCTATGGCAAGAAGTGATACTCTGCACCTCACGAAATGGAGAAATAATTCTCACGATACTTTGGAACAATATCCATAAAGTTTAATTCAGATGACATCACCTTCCCAGTGAGTGAAACATTCAAGCGAGCAGAATTCAATGTTTTTCTTCATCTTTGTCAGCCGTCTCTCCACTGCTGGATGTAGGCCTCTTCTAATTTTTTCAAGACTTCTACACCATACCGATTTTTAACAAAGAAATTCATAATCATAATACACGAGGAGATAACAAAATACATGTGGAGCCGATAAACACTGCTAAATTTGGAGTGAGGTACTTAAAATATATTGCATATACCCAAATTAACCAGCTGCCCGACATATATAAAATAAAACCCATTCGGGGATCCAAAATAAATGATCTGAAAAAATGCTTTATGGAAAGATATATCGCTCACTCCTTTCAAGAACGTCATAAATAAATAAAAAAAATCAGGAGTCCGTTTTTAAAGTTTAAAAATAAAATACAATACATTAAAAATAAATATTAAGCCACTTATTGAACTTTTTACTGTGCAACAGATCTTTTTATGTAAAACCTGAAGGTTATTCCCCATTCAAAAATATTTATGTAGTATATTTAAAAAAATTATTAAACGATACTTTTTATTAAAAATGCAAAAACAACACTTTCTGCCCTGTAGCGGGTAAATGTAAAGTAAAAAATTTGCCTCTTTTGATGGGATATAGTACATTTTCTGGGCATTCCGAAAACATGCACAGCTGAAAATTGTCGATATTTGATTTATGACGTTCTTGAAAGGAGTGAGCGATATATGTAGTGACTAGTCATATTTTCTTATTTTGATTTTACCTTTTGTTTTTTTTTATATTGTCTCATTTTGTTTATTTTAAATATGCTTCTTAATTTATTATACCTGTTTATTATTTTTAAATTTGCATTAGTTTTGGTTATTTAAAAAAATATGTAACTTTATTTCTGGTCTTGTTAACCTTAATCCCTTGTCCCAAAATGAGAAATAGAAATTACTTATCGGGAATATTATAACATATAAATGATTTATGTATGTAATATGTTTTGAAAAAATAAATAAATTCTGTCGTTTGGGCTTTTTCGAACCACTTATGACAATGTCATCGGCCTATTTTTTCTGAGGTCAGACTATTCCTCTTCATGTCCCATGGTCTCCACCGCAGAACTCTGGATGCTAATCTTCCCATTCTCTGTCTCGCAGCATGACCCGTCCGTTGCCATTTCTGTCCGGAAAGGCAGTCTATCAAATCTGTATTTTAACAATCTCAACGAATCAATAACAAAATCCGGAACTACAATGTATACATTTTTGTCATTATTTAGAAAATATCGAATCGTGGACATATCGTAGTCGTGCAGGAGAAAGTGACTAACTAACAATACGTAAAATGTTCAGAAGGGCCATTTAAGTCACTTTCGCTTGGTAAGAGAATAAGCATCAATGCAGTTAGTAATTTTTAACAAGTCAATATATTATACTTCCAAGTAATAAATCGCTTTGGGATTTTTTCAGGATAACATTAAGCTAGTAAGATATCAAATAGTCAATAATCACTTTTTTGTCAAAAATGCACTTGGTCACTTTCTCCTGTATGACTACGATATTTAAACTATCACAAACCATTGATATCAGTATTACCAAGTGAAGCACAAATTTTATTAGACAGTGTTAATATTGAAAAAAAACATAATACCAGGATCACGAAGGTGGAGAAAAAGAGAGCTTGTTACTTATATCTCTACAGAGTAATTTAAGAAGTTTAACTTGTTTATATAATAAACAAATGTTAACGTTTCAACCTCTTCATATATCAGCATTGTTACATATGCTATGTGTGGTTTTTCTCCCCATTTCAATGTTACGGATAAAGAGAATTGAATTCATAATTCCATTAATTATCTTAATCAGATATATAACCGCGAATGATTTTAATGAACACTGTATCCGAACATACAATCACAGTACAACCAAGAAGTGATATGTTAATTTTTAATAATTATTTAAGCGTGAAAAGAGGGTACGAGGGAGATTTATCTTGTCCACACTTGAAGAGTTGAATGCAGGTGTTGTGAGTTCATTCCCCGTGTCAACCTCATATTACAAGCTTCAAACTTTAACTGTACCTAAATCAAGATAATATTTTATCTTTGGATGACACATTTCATGTATGTGGATACGATAATATTGAGATTGACGACTATTGAGAAATAAATTCCCCGGCACATGGTTTCAGGGTGTATCAAAACCAGATTTTAATTTTATTAAACATACATGTAATATTATCATGGATGTTCGTAAGGATATCTCCTGTTCTATCTCTAAAATAGTATATTTAATGGCACAGGAAATTTTTCATACAAAAACTGTAGTTTTTATAGTATTTTATTCGAATTTTATTTATTTGTTGAAAAATGTAAACAGATCTAAAAATTCATATACAGCCATCAAGTCACCTTTTGTGTCTTGTTGGTAGAGTAATATTTACATGATTTTTTATCGATTTTAACAGAGCACTATGGAAACAAAATTAAACAAATATAAATTAAAAAATTACCATTTTTATTCTTGATAATAAAATTTTACACATTCCTTTATTTTGCCTTTGGTCCATATTTTTATTACCAGTCTTACCTCCGCCGGCAATAAATTAAAAATGGTCGAAACTATGTATTGAAGTGTTCTACTTCTATATTTATGACTTTTGTTCACTCTTGTTCAACCCTTTGTGGGTGAAGCGTATATTATTGTTGTGTGCTACAGGATATTTATACTTTTTACTAGTTTGTTGCTCAACTATTATATCAATGCACTGTATTTAACGAACTGGAAGTGACTTGATATGGTTAAATACCAATTTCGCATTATCCCTTTGATTATTATAGTGACTATTACATTGTGTACATAAATTTCTATACAACCGGTCAAAAAAATATTTTTATGAAATTTTGCAGATTTTTCCTACATAAATGTCACTTTTTGTATTTTTCTTATACAACGTGTAATTTACATATTATTTCTTACTAATTATTAGGTACTCAGTCGGCAAAAGCTTTCGAGCTAACATGCTCATTAGTAAAGACTTTATAATACAATGGAGCTTTAATTACAAGTATCTTTAAGCTTCTAATTCAAGAATCATTTTACTGTCTGTGAATTTTGAAGTGTAAACCACATATTAATTTTACCATGCAAAATTTGTAAGACATTTTATAAACAAAAGATTTTTTTTATAAACCTTGGATTTTCATAAAACACTCAAAAGTAATTAAAATATTTATTGATATTTTGGTGATAGTAAATACATGTAAAAAACTGTTAACCTGATCCGAAATCAAATCTTGGTACAAACCATGATAAATTCTTTAAATACTAAAAATGGTATTTTTTCAAAAATATTATAAATAAAATTACAAAAAACAACATTATACATGTAAGAATTGAACACTTGGTTTATTTCTGGTTGTTTAAGATTTTTTCATAATTTCAAAAAATGTATAAATATAATTTTATACATATTGTCGCACAATACAGGAAATATGTATTTTTTCAAAGTACATAAATACCCTTATATGTGTAAATAACGATGTTTATAAATATATATATATATATATATATATATATATATATATATATATATATATATATATATATATATATATATATATATATATATATATATATATATATATATATATATATATATATATATATATATATATTATATATATATTTTATACACACAAGTATAAATCAACACCTTCGTATTATGAACAAAGTCTGACTGGAATTATACAGAAAACCTGTTCCGAAGCGTTAGTGTTACACACTTTGTAAAATATGTAACACAAAATATTGATTTACTGCATTTCGCATCAATCCAAACACCGTATCGGCGGGCGTTTGAATAAATGCGAAATGCATCGAAATACGCGTCAAAATCGATTTTAAGAAATAATAAAACGTATATTCTTCTAGTTAAATTAAAATTAAAAATCAATAGTATTTATCATTAAAAATCATTTTTAATTTTTAGGTAATGTATCCAAAATATTACAAAATAATTGGATCTAATTATACTTTTATTTTAATCTTCTTCTCTGATTGCAATCCCGGGATTGGTTTGCAGCAATTTCCTCTATTTTTCTCTTTCATTCTCCCCTGTCTTGTGTGGCTCTTTTGAAATCTTCATATGATTATTATGCGTATTATTTAAACATATACAATGAAATATAATGTGACGCGTTTCGTCATATCAAGACGTTATCAAACTCAATGAGTTTGATAATGTCTTAATAAGACGAAACGGTCACACTGTATATCATTGTATACATGTATTTAAATTAAAGTGTAATTCTAATAATTTGGTTTTATTTTGGATCCAAACCAAAAAAAACTTTTAAAATCAATTACGGTAGAATCGGTGAATGTTACACGTGTGAAAAGTGACCACATAACCGGCCTATAACGGTCGTAAGCCCCGTAAATGCCCAGACTTCCATATTCTTCTTCATCTAGTTGGAGATGTCAAAAATGTGTTATTTTTATATTTTATAAAACTAAACAACTTTGTTCTAACCACTTTTTATTATTAGTACACTTCAAAACTACCGGTTTCGATAAGAACCTTTTCATCATCAAGGTTTATTAAATTCTAAAAAATTGAAGACATTAAAATACTCATAATTAACTACATTCTCTTGCCAAAAAAATTCCACACACCCCGTAAAAAATCTTAAATATTATTTTTATTTTAACATTTTTGCAACATTTAGGATTTTTTATATTGATATCTCAACATGGATTTATAAAATGTGCCACAAAGTGTCAGCGAAAAACATTCAAGAAGGGAAAATTTTTATATTTCATCAGCCTTTAAATCCAACGTAGTCTGTCCAAAAGATTGTGGTTGTAAAATCGAGTGGGTTTCGGTGATTTTGTTATTTCCCGAGCTGGGTGCCAGCTTGATGATCGATGATGACCCTTCACAAGTGAGGGGTAAAAAGTCTAATTCTCTTCTCATGTTCCGATGTCACTATCGCCTGAGACATCTCTATTGACCAGAGGTACTTGGAGATTTGGGGACGGGTGACCGATACTGCGGCGGAAGGTAAGATGCGTGCCACTGATTAGCCGAGTATCGATGCGAAAAAAAGAAATAAAATCCCACGTGCAGTGCCAGATTTAGAGCAGTGGCGGCTCTAAGTTGATATATTATTTTCATTAATTGATTCGGCAGTATGGGATCGAAAGTAGAGCGGACACCGTTGGTACAAAAAACGCACTTAGAGTGACAGAAATGAAGACTCTAAGAAGCATATCAGGCAAGAGTCTTAGAGATATTGAAAGCTGTCCCACCCCATGCCCAGATCTGATACAGAAGCATCTAGGCTTCCTGACAGATCTGCTCTTGCAAAGCAATATTTTTTTGAACTAAGTTGCGAAATTTATTGAAAATGTGAAACAACATAAAATTGTATACTTCAGGTTCATTCGAAACCTTATCCGCACCCCAATGGTGCATAGGGCACTGCTTCATATAAACGCAGTGTTATCTTGATCGTTTAAACATGAAGGAAAGGTGATCAACCCTCCGCTTCAGGTACCAATCCAGGGTAATATTGAATAAATATTACAAATGAAAAAATCGCTTATATTTATTTGACCGCCCTGGGAATCGAACCCGGGACCTCCAGAACAGTAACAGTAATATATTTATTATTTAATTATTAAAAAACAAAAAAAAATGTATTGTAGGGGCCTGGATAGTTTGCGGCCTTAGCTACAGTAAATCCAGTAAATCCGGCTCTGCCTACTTGCCTGTTTAGTATACACCATGTTATATACCTAGAAGTTAACAGGTAGAAATCGTTGATTGGGGTAGGATTCGTTTATTAGACTTACTCAACTAAACGTAAAATCGATTCGTTGCAAGATGTTGACCTAACCGCGTCATAGTGCCTAGAGTCGATTTTTCGACTTCGCAATCCTATTTTATTATTGCGGAGGGTCGAATTATCGACTCTGGCGTCAGTGTATTTTTAGCGTTGACTTTGGAGGTTGTGTCACAGCAATGGTGATTTTTGCTATCCATTGACAAATTAATAATTAAAAATTATTAAATAAAAAATAAAACAATGAAAGTGAAACGAATAAAAGAAATACGCTATGTAATAAGAAAATAATAAAGATTGAGAGATATTTTGTGTGAAAGATAGAAAGAGAGAGATAGGGCATCTCAGAAAAAATGCAATTTTTTATAAAAAAACCTAATCTGTTTTTATATATTGCATATGACGTGTATATATATACAATTTTCATACATTTACATATACACACACACATATATATATATATATATATTTATATATATATATATATATATATATATATATATATATATATATATACATGTGTAAATGCCTCTTTTTTGTTCCACTCAGTGGTGTCGGAATGTGTCGATCTATTTCTACTTTTCTCTATACGTTTCTTCTCGCTCATGTAACAAAATGTGCTTAGTAAACGTGATGCGTCCTTGTAATTTCACTCTCAGTTTTTGTTCAATTATCTTATATTTTATCTTTTATTTTATTATAAAAATTAATTTTGAATCCCTTGCAGTGTCAATGTAGTAGGTTGGAAAAAATACCAGGGAGTATGTAAAGGCAGCGTGTTGTGTGTGGTAATACGGAGAGGAAGAGAAAATTATAAACAGAGCTCACTTGCACGCGTCGCCAGAGGTGAGTGCATGGTATGTGTGTGTGGGGGGAAACATATCACTCACTCCTTTCATGAACGTCATAAATCAAAAATCGTCAATTTCCAGTTGTGCATGTTTTCGGAATGCCCAAAAAATGTACTATATCCCAGCAAAAGCGGCATATTTTTAACTTAATATTTACCCGCTACAGGTCAGATAGTGTTGTTTTTGCATTTTATTTTTTGAAGAAAAGGCTTTGTTTAATATTTTTTAAATTAAACTAATTATTTTTCAAATGGAGAAAAAACCTTCAGGTTTAACCTAAAAAGACCTGTTGCACAGTAGAAAGTTCAATAAGTGGCTTGATATTTATTTTTAATAAATTGTATTAATTTTTAAACTTTAAAAACGTTCTCCTGAAAAATCAAGTTTTTTTATTTATGACGTTCTTGAAAGGAGTGAGCGATATATAAGGCTGTTTTTTCACCAAATATTTTTCAAATTAAAAGTCATTTTTGATAATTGTATAATATATTTTTATTCATGTTGCACATGTCTTCTATAAATATCAGAAAGAAATACAACATTAGGTTAATAATTTTGAGTTGGTGCCATTATTATGGAGTCTTTAGTGTGAATATTACTTCAGCATTTTCCCCATATTTATTTATACCTGTCGAGGAGAATTATATTTGTAGAAATAAAAATGCGTATTTTAATGCATCAAAATGATGTCTTCTACTCATTCCTGTGGTCCGGGTATATTACACACACACACATATGTTCCGAATTGTGTGTGTGTGTGTGTGTGTGTGTGTGTGTGTGTGTGTGTGTGTGCGTGCGTGTGTGTGCATTTCTGTGTGTGCACGTGTGTGTGTGATACATAGATGTTTAGCTTCTCTCGTGAAAAACAAATTTAATATACATAAACAAGCAAATATATTTCAATGCGTATTTAATTGGGATGAAAACAATAAATTATATAATGTATCAATTATTACATATCATTGGCTGTATTATGAACTATGTTATCTATCTAATTAAGTATCGAATAATGTATAATGTACCTATTATCTATGTGCCAAGTTTTGTAGAATCTTGTCCTAGAAGTTATGTCATACAAATTCTGTTTCTCATTTCAATTTACTTCGTGTTTTCGAACTATTATCACAACTAACTTCTTAACCATCATGCCACAACAATCTGTCTTTAGAAACAAACTTCGCCTCTTCAACATTTGTGCCTCTTCTCACACATACCCGCCGATTATTCCGACTCCAGACCCGACCTCTTTGATGTATTTGAAATACATGGTAATGCAAAGTTTTTCTCGGCTTTTTCCGACTGCATTCGCGTCATATATTTATTTCCCTCATTTTTCTTCACTTATTCGTTTCAGCTATATAAAGCATCTCATCACACCTTTCTTAATTTTATCGATAATATGTACCTATTAATTGATTCGGCAGTCACTTTGTGGTAAAATCTATCAATTTTTAATTAATGATTTGCTTAGTACATAAATACCACTATTTCTTAAAATCTACTGTGACACGTGTTTCGATGCATCCGCATCATTTAGAATGCATCGAAACACGTGTGAAGATTTTAATAAATAGTGGTATTGACTTAGTAAAACATTAATTAAATATGGACCTACTTAGGCGGATGTCAGAGGTCAAACTAAAATATGGAACAAAGGCAAAATAAAGGAATGGGTAAATGATCAAGGGTTAATTTTATGAAAATTGTAAAATGTTAATATTCTTAATTTTTCTCTATTTTTTGTGTGTATATTTTTTACAATTGTTTCGCCTAGTTACGCCATTGACAATATCAATTTTTATGTGTTTTTTTATAATAAAATCTAAAAAAATATTTCCTTACATCTCATCAAAGATGAAGAAGAACATATAAGTCTGGGCATTCACAAATCTGTATTATCTCCAATTATTGGAGTTATTTTTCATCTTATTTCTTGACATCTCATCAAAGATGATGAAGAATATGGTTCTTCTTAATACAGATCTGGATAATACAGATTTGTGAACAAGTATTTGGACACACAAAAAATGGTGGCAAAAATTGTGTTTTATTTAATAATTAATATATAAATTAAAATGAAATTGTACAAATTAAACGCCAAATCAATATAAAATGTAAATATATATATTTATATATATATATATATATATATATATATATATATATATAAATATATATATATATATATATATATATATATATATATATACATATATATATATATATATATATATATATATATATATATATATATAAATATATATATATATATATATATATATATATATATATATATATATATATATATATATATATATATATATATATATATGTATATATATATATATATATATATATATATATATATATTTATATATTATTATATGTTTACAAATGATTTATTTATAAAATATTTTCAGTATAAGAGATTAAATTTAGTATAAAGTATATTGAAGTTTGATGACAGCAAATCGAAATTGGTTGTCATTTAAAAGGATTTATTACGAGTATAAGCAATAAAAAGAAATTTTTATTACGAATACATAATATAAATTAAACATTTACAGAATAATATTATGATTGCAATTCAAATATGATATAACTCAGGCTAATGAATTGGTTAAACATAACGGTATGTTTATTTGATTCCGTGAAAAAGTAGTCTTAATCGAGTGAAAATGTTCGCTTACCACCTTTTAAACTATTACTAAGAAAACATTAGCTATTAAAGGACTGTTTGGAATGTATGAAATATAATTTTTAATCTTAACAAATGAAATTCATGCATTTCGATGCATTCCGCATCAATTACAAACACCTTGATATAAATGATGCGAAATGCATCGAAACACGTGTCATAATAGATTTTACGAAATGTGTAGTGGTATTTACCAAGTAAAACTTATATTGGGTAGATATTACCTACCAAAAAATGACTGCCGAATCAATTAATTTAAATTTCAATAGTTTAAAAAACTTACATCACAAATTCATGGGTATAATCAAACAATCATACATAAACATAAAAAAACCTAAATAATCAATAAATACAATGATAAATAAATCTTACACAAAGCGTGTTCTCCTCATTGTTCATATATAGCGTCTGACGTGTACGTCCATAACTGTGGCGCCTAAATGTATAGCTCTCTTTCTCATTGTCTCTACTTTTTTTTCTTCTTTTTTATCTCTCATGTAACGAAATGTGCCTAATACACCCTTCTGGGTAACGAATCTTGGACCTCCGACGCGGTAACCAATCGCTCTAGTCACTCGGAGGTGCGCATTTATAAGAAAATACATGTATTTTCATTAAATATATTCTTCTTTTCCTTTTTCTTGGTGTAGGTTTTGTAGACTGTTTTTAAGAGGGATTAGCCTCCTGCGATGTCGATTCATCTCCATCTCTTTGGTGGTCTGATCTAGAATCGTCTACCACGGGGTTGGTCGAGCAGTGCGATGTAGGGGAGTCTGGATGGCTCCATTCACCTCACACGCGCATACCATTGACTTTTTCGTTGTCTTACCCACCTAAAGACGTCTCAGATCGCGTATATATCTCTTATCGTGTTCCCTATTGAATCTCGTAGACTCTTGCCATTAAATATATGTGTTTTACTATTGTGTAGTCATACAAACCATTAAATTATTAAGATCATAAATAATTAAATATAATTTGGCAGTTTTATTTCCGTAATTAAAATAAACACAACCCATTAAGAGGTCGTTTAAATTAGTCACACGTTATGGATTACTAATTTGAATTTTAACATCGTAATCGTTATCGTAACGCATCTCTTAAATGTTAAAATCAGTCGATCAAATCTAATTGCTATTTAAAATTGAAATTAACATACAATCTCATCAGAAGCGAATACTAAATGCTTTATATAAAAATACAATCTCTTTACAATCGAACAAACACGCAAATACTCAATGCTTACCGTTGAAATAATACATCACGAACAATTATTTCTTCAAATCAATTTTAATTTTCCTAAATTATTTAATCTACTAACTTTTCTAATTTTTTATAATAAAGAGGGCTTGTTTTAACACACCGATTATATTTCACATAAATTCATATCTTTACGAGTGGGGCCAAATGCATACTTGTTCACAAATCTGGATTATCTTCAATTATTTAGTCTCACCATAGATGTCTCTAGTGAAATTCTATTCAATGAAAGCAATTTGTTTCGGATTTGAACAATATACATACATATATAGAAGATCCGAGAATTTGAATAGTGTAGTTGTCAATCATGGGTAGAATTGTTGAATGTTACTCGTATTTTATTTATTGTTTCGGCATTAACTTTGTGGTAAGACATGTTACAATGATTAAAGACAACACTTGTTTTTTACCACTTGAGTTTTATTATAGACTACATGTTTCAGAAGTTAAACTTCCATCATTCGGGTCTGTATAATAACTGTTATTATACAGACCTGAATGATGGAAGTTTAACTTCTGAAACATGTAGTCTATAATAAAACTCAAGTGGTAAAAAACAAGTGTTTTCTTTAATCATTGTAATGTTACTCGTGTTTAAAGCAATCACTTTAACCAGCCTATGACAGGACGTAAGCCTTGTTAATACCCAGACTTCCAAATTCTTCATCATCCATGTTGAGATATCAATATAAATAACTCTTGTATGGACAAACCCAGATTTGGGAACAAATATTTGGACAAACTCAAAATGTTGTTTTTGTTTCTATACTAGCTCTTGCATCTATTAATTCCTTATTTTGGGAACATGTAGGAGTTTCATGCATGCATTTTGAACGCGGCCATGTCCTCTTAAGGGGTTATTCACAAACACAGAATTCATTCCACCGAAAACTAAAGGAGACAAAATCGGTGTTTAAAAAAAAAAACAAATTAAGCTGCGACTTAACGAATGCTGGATCTTAACCCTTTGGTGGGCAAATTTTAATCCTCATAATTACTTCAAATAACTAACGGGTAATTATTAACAAGCCATTTTATAATATAAATGTGAAAAAAATATTAAAAAAATACTCGTGATAAAAAGATAATCGTGGTGGGAAGCATACATCCCATGGTAAAATCATCAAATTTTTTTAAATATTAATTATGCGTAAAAAATATAGGAAATACACAATTATAGTAGGTAAACATTAAATAAACAAAAAGGATAGAATATTTTTATATTTTTCCATGGAAATTTTTGAAACATGGGTCCACGCAAAGCGGCACCTCGCACCCGCTGCAAATATACGAGTATTTGGTACGTTTTCGATTGCTTTGGTACTGCAGCCCTGCACCGTCTATAAGTGCCACATTTTTCCATTCCATTTTTTAGCCATCTAAATATAATAATGAAATTAAACAGTACAAAAAAAACGTAATTTAAAAAAAATATATACACTATAATTTTGGTCACATTTAGTTCCATGGGATATAAATTTCCCACCAATTTGACACTTGATTATAAATGAACGACGTGCGTGTTTTCAGATATTTATGAATCAATGTAAAGATGAATACATACCGTCATAAAAATATAATAGTATATAGCTTAGAAAGGACTTAACGCTGGATAAAACGATTTTTTGGAAAAAAAAACTCCTAATTTTCGTCAATCTTAGAAACAAAAAATCTCGACTATGTCCACTCCGAACGATGTACTGTCGAAAACTGACCGTTAGTTGTAAAATATTTGATCGGAAAAGATTCCAAAATATGTCAACAGTTGACATTAGCATAATCCATGTGAAAACACAGCTTCCAAATGTCTTTTTTGTGCCATTTCCTTAGGTGGGAATACATCTTCCCACCGCCCACGAAAGGGTTAAAGATGACATCATAAAGATTTTTCGTGTATTTTTGAGTTGTCATTAGAAATCAATCGTATCAGGTGCACAAATGCACACAAAAATAAAACCCGTTTACTATCAGCGTCATCATATTTGAATATTATTATGACAACATTATATTTTTATTACCCGGATATTACGACTTGGAATAAAAAATATCATCGAAAAACTATGCACACTTTTTTTTATTATAATTACTCCAAATACCTTGTGATTTTTTATGGAAACGTCTGTATACCAACAGCGTTTTGGCAATGAGTGTAAAAATGATTTTATTAATTTGTTTTATTTTGATGATGCATATTAGGATGTGGTACTAGTTTAAGGTGATAGATACTAAATAAATATAACTGAAAAATAATATTTTAAAATTTAATTGGACCCCCCTAGGAATCGATCCCTGGACGTCCTGTAATCTAACCATTGCATTTCAAAGGTGAATATGTGCATGTTTATGTTTGTATACATTTTATAATTGATTTTCTATTTTATAATTCAAATATAACTTATAATTTATTTCTTAATGTTTTAAGAGTAATTATCACATAAATGTGGAATTGTTTGATTGGCTTAATTATTATTAATGTAACTATTTTTTATTATATATTTTTTAAATGTAAAGCTGTACAATTCCCGAACAAATAAAATGAATTAATATAAATAAAAACTATATTTTAAAATAACAATTTTATTGTGATTTTAAAACAAAGTTATGTTTTAATTTTAAAATAAAAGGGTCTAGTTTTTGGGGAGAAGGAATATATACTATATTTTTGTTGCAAAAGAAGCGTAAAATCAAGTTTTCACGGTATCATTGGCTCCCGTGTGTCTAACGTCATATGGACGTCAGAAAGAATGGCGTTTGGTATTGTAGCATTTGTCGCGGGGATTACATTAATCGGTAAGAGCGATCACTGTTTCAACAATGTCGAGAAATGAAGGTGAAAATGTACGCAAACATTGTTCGTCAGATCTGCAGTGAGATATCATAAACTGTCAAACGTGTCTGTATCGCTGGTTTAGGGTGCCACCCCTAAACATGGCCAGCTAAGATCGTACAATGGATAACTCATTTTAGAGCACTAACAACCTTTTTGAGCATGCCTTCCCGCAATTTTTTTCTTTGACTATTAATCAATGTTTATATTTCTGGGAGGGTTGATTGGACCCTTTCAATTCGGATATAATTTTATTCCCTCCCGATGATATGTGATATGTAACATTGCCATTATTTCCACACATTGTAATCATTTAACGTAGATTTCAATTTTAATGTTTTCAATTTAATTAGAATGTTGTACCCACCTTGATATGTTCTACTGCAATCTTTCAAAATTTAAAGCTAAATTATTCGAAATCTTATAAACCTAAAAAAGTAATTCTATTCTCTGTCATTTCCTTTTCTTCTTTTTCTATCACTGCCATCTCCTTTTCTCTTTATCCCATCCTTGTCTCATGTCTCTTCCTTTATATGGACCTCTCTTATGCATGGTTGTGAAGATCTATAATTGGTTCTCATGATTTTATTTTTTGTATTCTGTATGTATCATTTATTGTAACTGTTGTTCTCCCAATAAAATAAAATAAAAAATAAAAATCAAGAGGTTATGATTAGGTACATATTTTTTTGTGTGTAGATAAAAGATCTATCTACCACTATACATATATAAGGAGTTAAGAAAAATTTGTTGGAAAAAGGAGCAGAGGATGACCGAGTAAACTTTTGGCATAATCAACTATTTTTAAATACTTGAAAGCGGCCGAGTCGAAATAATCGGAGGAGATGCATGAATATGGAAGAGGCGAATGATGTTTTCAAAGACAGAGTTCTATGGCGGTCTTTTCTCTCTGCCTACCCCTGTGGGGAAGTGGCTTAGTGCTTAGTTAGTTAATTAGGTAAATTTACATCAATTAAATTCCACATGACCATTTCACTTCAAACCTAAAAACCCTTAACCGCACCCGATGGTGCATAGGGCACTGAAAATATAAACGCAGTGTTATTTAGATCTCTTACATATGAAGGAAAGGTGATTAGCCCTCCGCTTCAAGTCCAGGATAATATTAAGATAATTAGAGTGAAACAATCACTCATATTTATTTGACCCCCCCCCCCGGAATCGAATCTTGGATCTGCGGTACGGTAGCCGAGCGTGCTGGTCATTACACTACGGAGGCGGACAAACCATTTACATATTAAACCTGATATAAATAAATAGTCAACATATACAAAGAGCGCAAAGCATAAATCAACTATTTCTAGAACCTAATATGTTTAAAGTGATCACTTAAACCAGCCTATGACGGTCGTCAGCCCCGTTAATGCCCAGACTTCCATATTCTTCGTCATCTTTGATGTGATGTGAAAAAATAATAGTAAATTTCCATTAACCGAGGTAATTCAACAATGTACAAGTAATGTAATGAATGTGTAGTATTTTATTTAATTTATGTATATGATAATGGACACAACATATTCACACGTAAAATAATTTATGGTTCGAGGAAACTTATGGCGAGAATGTTGCAGATTTTAACGTCTGACACTTTCGATCGAAAATAACCATTTTCTGAGAATGATTAAATTTTATTATAAGCTTAAATACCTTTCTATATATTCCCACGGGCCGCATTTTAGTAAATAGTTTTTGCATTATACAAGACTTCACCAATTTAAAATTTCCCATGAATATATGGAAGCTAACATGATTTCATTTGACTTATTTTATACATTCATTGGAAATTACAAGTAACTTATAAAGTTTATAAAATAAAACAAATTTGTTCTAACCACTTTTTATTGGTACACTTTATCCAACAGGTTTCGACAAGATCCTTGTCATCATCAGGGTTTATGTACTAAATTCTAAAACATGGACATACTCATAGTCAATTATCCTTCCCTTACCAAAAACTTCCACGCACTCCGTACATAATTTGAAAATATAATTAAAAAAATATGATTTCAAAAAATATGATTTAAAAAACTCTTAAATGTTGTTTTTATTGTGCATTGCATTGAAACCGGTTCGATAATGTGTACCAATAAAAAGTGGTTAAAACAAATTTGTTTTATTTACTTTTATTTTAAAGTTGTTTTATAATTGGATATAAAGTTTATAAAATGTGCCACAAAGTATCTGCAAAAAAATTCAAGAAAAGTAACTTATAATTTTGAAAAAAAAAGATGAAAGAAACTTACTTATTTATTGACTAATTTACTGATCCTATTCATTCATTAGCAATTACAAGTTTATCATAATTAATAATAAATAGGTAGAAACTTACTTTACTCTTATATTAGTTATGTTATTCTATCCATTCATTGTGATTTATAGATTTTTTTATAAATAATTTTAAATAAATAAATACAAACTTCTTCATACCTTTTTCATTTAACTTACTCTTTTATTTCATTGGAAATTACAAATTTCTTATAATTTTCATTGAAAAAATTAAAGAAGCTTATTTATTTCTATACTATTAGGCTGATTCTATCCATTCATTAGGAATTAAAAGTTATTGATAATTTATAATAAATACGTTGAAAATTACTTTATTTTATTGAAAATTATTTTTCGAATTCTATTAATTCATTACAAATTACAAGTTACTTGTAATATTACATAAATAAATAGAAACTTGCTTCATTCTTATTGGCTTAGTCTATCCACGCATTGAAATTATAACTTACTTTGAATATTAATTTAATTGAACTTAATTTACTAGTGGAACTCCAGTCTAATGATGTCGGTAACGATGAAATACAGCCACTGGTCAAATATACTATGTAATTTTTTATTATTATATACAATGCAGTTCCACAGAGAAATGTAAGTACAAAACTTGAATCTAAAAATATATAACTATACATATATATTATATACTCGTATACATATCGACAAGTTTCGTTATAAGTAAGATTAAACGAAAAATACTATCATTTTCAATGCCAGATAAAGGACAGATAAAAAGCTAATATTTATTTATTAATAGATTTGGCGTTTAATTTGTAGAACTACATTTCAATTTATATAAGAAATTTTTAAAATCAGGCACTTATTTTAAGAGTCTACTTAATTGTATTTTATAGTTCAAAAAAAAAAACATAAAAATAACATTTGTGACAATTTGCCTTGTTATGTCATATTCAAACAAAAAATGCCATAACAAGGCTAAACAATTGTCACAAATTTTATTTTTGTGTGATTTTAACAATAACATACAATTTATTACACTCCAAAAACAAGTGTTTTATTTAAAAAAAATAATATACACGTAAAAAAATACTATTGCCTCAAAAAAAAATTAAATAGAATACGCAACACATATAGCAAAAGTTAAATCAGCGTGTAATTCACTTGGGTATATAATTTGACACTCGCACGGGCAATGACACGGAGTAATTGATACTAAACCCGTGCAATAATGTGGTTGCGTATGAAATTATGACAACTTACCCTAATTGGCACCGCCGGGAGGGAAAAAACCGCCCCCTTCAACCCTTGGGAGTCATTCGATACGCGCATTACGATTATTGTCATAAGGGTGACACGATTTCACACTACACCACTGCAAAAAGACTTCATGCGTCTTTTATTTCTTATATATATATATATATATATATATATATATATATATATATATATATATATATATATATATATATATATATATAGTAATTGGCGAATTCTTTCAAAATTTTATATATATATATATATATATATATATATATATATATATATATATATATATATATATATATATATATATATATATATATATATATATATATATATAAATATATATATTTATATATAATAATAATAATATTAACATAATTTAACCAACGGCCGACCGCCGGAGGGGTAACACGTCTTTCCAAGCCCAATATTTTAAAATTCATGTATTATGGATATTTTTATGTTTTTTAGAATATGTATGTAATAAAATAACTAGGTACCTACCTATGCATTTTATTTAGTACTTACATATAGTACCTACATAAAACAGTTCTACCACCAGATGTCGCATGCGTCGCACTGAATAAAACAAAAGAATCAGATAGAAAAAATATAATATTCTGAACTGTCAGAATAGATAGATAGAAAAATATTATAAACATAAATTAAGAATAAACTTTAATTACAAAGCAACACATTGTTTATTTTATTATTAAACACCCACTTTACATATTATTTACACCCAATTTACAAAAGAAAATTATTACCACGTTATATGTATATGTAAAAAATATTTTTATATGTATATTTTAAACTCCTTTCCTTTCAATAAACCCTTTTTTTCAAACCCACATAATTATTTTAAAGAAAAACTTATATTTTCAGTGTTGAAACGGTGTTTTAAGAAAAAGAAAACACAATTACTTAAAATGTTATCTGGATTTAGAGAAAATTAAGTTGCGTTTTACCGAATACTAGGCCTTAAAAATTGCAAAAATTTCTCTTAAGTACTCGTATTAAGTTTCATATTTATAAAACAAACACCCTTATTTATCCAATATCGCCTACAGCTGACTTATCCTTCGATCTTTAGATTTCGATATATTTAAAATATAATTTGACAAATTCGTATTTTAAGATGAAATTGATCATTTGGAATTTTGCGTTCGTGAAATGTGAAAGAAAATGGCATTCCGGGGAAATTTCACATCATCTCCACTTAAAAGATAAATAAACAACGAATTGTTTTGAATCATCGAGTCTTGTTGATGTGAAATGTGGCGGAGGGTAGAATTTGTTTACATTATCGGTATTCAGGATAAAATGGGAAATGAAAATGTGTTTATTTTAACAAATAATTTACGAAATTAATTTAAATTATTTATTTTATTATCAGCGTGTCATGACATTTTTTTTTAAAAATATGTCCTTAATGGATATTTAACGTATTAGTAAATAAACGATTCAGATTATCATGTGTATAATGAATGATAAGGCCATCTACAAGTCACAACATAGAGAGTGTGTCAAAATACTTCACAAATCTGGGTTTTCACTTAGGATTTTTTATAAATGAAGAAGAATATGGAGGACTGGGTATTTACAGGGCTTATGACCTGTTGTAAGCTGGTTAAGTGGTAACATATATGTACCTATATAAGTTTAAAAAAAAAATGAAATATTGAAATAATAATGTGTATTTCATCTACTTTAATAAGCCGCTTCAATAAGTTTGTCCGCCTCCGCAGTGTAATGTAATATCAGCACGCTCGAGTATCGTACAAGTGGTCCCGGGTTCGATTTTCAGAAGGGGGGTCAAATAAATATAACAGATTTTTTCACAATAATATTTATTCAATATTACCCTAGACTGATACCTAAAGCGGAGGGCTGATAACCTTTCCTTCATGTGTCAAAAATCAAGATAACACTCTGTATATTGATGCAGTGCCCTATGCACCATGGGTGCGGATAAGGGTTTGAACTTTAATAATAAAATAATAATACAACTCGAAAAAACTGGTTCACATAATTTACTGAAGAGAATTTATAAAATTGTTTTTTGACATTTCATCAAAGATGAAGAAGAATATTGAAGTCTGGGCATTTACGGGGCTGACGACCGTCATAGGCTGGTTTATGTGATCACTTTACACACGTGTAACATTCGCCAATTGTACCCATTATCGACAACCACACTACTCAAATTCTTGGATGTTCTATATTTATTTGAACCAATTTTGAAACATTGTTCTTGAATTTATTTTCAAAAAAAGTCAATTTCATGTCATACACACACACATATTGGATATTAATTAAGTACATATGCAAGTAAGCGAAATTACTATATTCATTTTATATAGCTTAAAAATTAACGGATATTAACTTCATATTTCGCAGAGTAAACTATCATCAGTTGTCAATCTAAAAATACATGGGAATAGTAAATTCCATAAATTGCATTTACCCTAATTGTATAGGAATAGAGTGGCCCAAAGGCACGGGAATAGTCGGTAATTTCCTGAATTAAGTTGTACGGGTGCCACAAATAGATTTGTTTGTATACATAAAAAAAATACAAAGCGAGATGTGTAGTATGCCTGGATTTTATGAATGAAACGGACCTCGACAAAGGATAAAAGTCATACTAACATGAAGATGAATGCTCATAAATTACTCCCGAGATGGGTCCCAGATAAGGTGACGACATAAAAAAAATCAACGCCGCGCTTTTGAGAGCAGTGGGGTACTCCAAAACAATTCCGAAGTATTAGATTGCTCTTGATTTAGAATTGCCCAAATATTTATCTCTGAAAATTTGTGTATTCGAATTTTTTAATCGTTTTCGAAAATTATGGTACGTATCTCTGACAATATATCAAAGATGAAGAAGAATATGGAAGTCTGGGCATTTATGGGGCTGACGACCGTCATAGGATGGTTTAAATGATCACTTTACACACGTGTAACATTCAACATTTTCACCCATTATTGACAACCACAATACTCAAATACTTGGAAGTTCTATACAGATGAACCAATTTCAAAACGTTGTTCTTGAATCACTAGAACTTCACTAGACACATCTATTGGTGAGATGAAAAGAAGCTAATTATTAATAACTCCTATAATTGGAAATAATCCAGATTTGTGAACAAGTATTTGGACACACTAAAAATGTTGTAATGAAATATACATTTTCAATTTACGTGTTACTTGGTAATTACTACTATTTCTTAAAATCTGTTGTGTCACGTGTTTCGATGCAATACGCATCATTTTCGGTGTTTCGTACCTACTTTGTTTGAAAATGGTGCGGAATACATCGAAAGTGTCACAATAAATTTTAAGAAAAACAGTAAAACTTCGATATGACGGACTTATTAGGAGGAGGGTGTGTCCGTTAAAGTTCGTTATATAAAAATAGTTTTAAATATGAAAAACTTTCTTTTTGAAAATTTAAACGCTATCTTCAGATATAAATAAACAATACAACAAAAAAAAATTATTTATTGTCTTCGGACACTCTTTAACATGTCATGAAGTGTTTAATATCGACGTGCCTGCTTTAGATAATCCTGCTATGAAAAGGAATTAAGTCTTTTTTGCAAGCTTTAATTTTTTTTTATTTGACATGATTTTTTTCTCTTATATCATGGTTTTACTGTAGTGGTAATTACCAATTTTAATTAAAAATGTGCATTTTCTATTTACCGTGCGTATTAAACTTGATTTTATTTTTAAATTTCATAGAGTGATTCAAGTAAGAGTTCAAAATCTGATACCCGTACCACCCAAAGGACCGCTATCTTTTTTTAAAGAATTTTATTTCGAAACTCATAAATGACTTCTATCTTCTCTTCCATCTCCAACTAAATGTTGATATTTCTATCCTTAACTGAGCAAGACGTAAAAAAACGTTCAGAGGTCCTTTTGATGGCTATTTCAGGTAAAAAGAAGGGTGGTGTGCACCTTTTTAGGGAGAAGATAAAAACATTTAAATCGTTTATCAATAAAAGTTATTTCTCCACCCGACATCTTCGGCTATAAAAATGATAATGATTTAATTCATTTCGGAAGCAAACTAAGACCGAACGAAATTAATGTACAGTAAATAAATGTTGCTTCATATCGTAGTCGTACAGGAGAAAGTGACCAACTAACAAAACGTAAAATGTTCAGGAAGGTCATTTAAGTCACTTTTGCTTGGCAAGAAAATAAGCATCAATGCAGTTAGTCATTTTTAACAAGTCAATATATCATACTTCAAAGTTTAAAATCCTTTGGGATTTTTTTCAGGGCAATATTAAGCTAGTAAAATATCAAATAGTCAATGATCACGTTTTTGTTAAAAATGCACTTGGTCTCTTTCTCCTGTACGACTACGATATGAATTGAATAAATAAATTACACAGCATTATGATATTACAAGCATGTGTCCACGTACTTTTAACAAGGACTTACAAAAAACTTTTAAAAACACTCACTTATTATGATCTATCGATTTGTATACGTCGCTCTCTTTTGCTCCACTCCCGTGGCGTCGGAATATATGGCTCTCTTTCTCCTTCTCTCTAGTTTATATCTTTCTTCCCTCTCATGTAACGAAATGTGCCTAATAAACGTGAAGCATCCTTGAAACTACACTCTCAGTTTTCTTCCAATTATCGAATCGCTGCTACTTCAACGATGGAATTACACGTAGAAATACTGATAATAATTATTTTTTAAGGAATAAAGGAATATAGGACTCCGCAAAGCCTCTATTTTAAACGCTTGTCTGCAGGTACGATAGTAAGTATAGGGAAGGTAGATGTGAAAAGATACATCACAAACACCTAGACCAATTGAAAATAAATATTTCTGTATTATTTATTGATTCGGCATTAACTTGTGGAATGACATGATTAATTTATTAAAATTAAACACTTGAATATACCACTTTAATGAGTTTTATTTATATTTACGACTAGTTTCGAAAACGACAGATGTTTTTATCTTCGGGTAAGAATTAAAACTGAAGTTTTGAACTGTTTTAATTCGTACCAGAATATGAAAACATCTGTCATTTTCGAAACTAGTCGTAAATATAAATAAAACTCATTGAAGTGGTAAATTCAAGTGTTTAAATTTAATAAAATAAATATTTCTGTATTTTATTTTGCAATTTGAATCGAACCCGCGACGCCAGTTTCGCGGTCGAGCGTCTACCCAACTTCGCCACAGCGTCTGCCAGCGATGGATATAAATAGAAGTCGTCCTGGATTTGAGCATTTCTGATATAATAGGTGATTACGTACATAGAATAAGCTCTCATTAGTTACGCTTCAGCCGTCTGTATAATCTTCCTTTGAACAATGCGTCACCATATTCCAATTAAGCCCGCGCCAGGTAACCATGTCAGCCCATTTACCGAAAGCGAGTGCATAAGAGGATAAAAGATCAGATGTAACCCCGCTTGACGTTTGGTAAGTGCGTCAAATTATAGCAACGTGCACCAACTGGTCCATATCTGGGAGCATATGTTATTCGGGGATATCTAAATTCATCGCACGGTGGGGTGAATAGGCACGGAGGGTGGATTTCTCAAATATCACGGGGGTAGAATGTAAAATCTCGGTGGTGTAAATCAGCGCCATACAAAATAGGGGTCTATGGAAGCTATAAAGGGGATTTTTCTGTAATAATACACTCGAATACATAATGCCGATTTCCATATAATGAATTCCTGGTATAGTATTTTTTGACATCTCATCAAAGATGAAGAAGGCTGGTTTAAGTGATCACTTTACACACGTGTAACATTCACCAATTCTACCCATTATTGACAACCACACTACTCAAATTCTTAGAAGTTCTATATATGTATATGAACCAATTTTTGAAACATTATTCTTGAATCACTAAAACTTCACTAGAGTCATCTATTGGTGAGATGAAAAGAAGCTTTTTATTGAGCAGAAACTCTTTTATTAGTATGTCAGGTCCGAATCCTGGATTATAATCACACACATGAGAAACGCCAGAAAATATCATTTTAATTTTTATTATTTAAGCTTATAATTCGACCAGATAATTCATTCACTACATTTTGAGTGTGTCCAAACACTTGTTCACAAAATCTGGATTATCTACAATTACAGGAGTTATTTTCGTATTATCAATAATAATTTATCAATAATAATGTATCAATAATAATTTGAAAATAACTCCTGTAACTGGGGATAATCCAGATTTTGTGAATAAGTATTTGGACACACTCAAAATGTTGTGTATTTTTATAATGTTAATGATCGATTATGATTTTTCGCATATTTAATTTATTTATAATTAATAAGTACTAGCAACTTAGTATCTTCGCTGAATGGAGATTGTAATATTATTTAGTGGTATGTATTATATCAGTAATCGGCAGATGGTTATGGAAGGCATTACGGTTGTTGCTTTGATGATTTCTAGATACTAGCTTCTCGTTATATGTCGTGTCAACGGCACACTAATCCGTGGATTGATTGCGACAATTATTCAATAGGGGTTGTAAGAATTAAATCAAACATTTTTAAACTCTTTCTGTTAGTTATGGGATATACAAACACATATTACGTATAAAGTTAGTTCTTATTACTAAATACCATAAACAATCGTTATTATTATATATAATTTTAAATTAAAATAATAAAAATGAAAATGATGTTATCTGGCGTTTCTAATGTGTGTGATTATAATCCAGGACTCGGACTTCACATACTAATAAAAGAGTTTCTAAAAAAAAACTAACTAACCATCACGCCGCTTCTCCGCAGGGGTAGGAAGAGAGAATACAGTGCCACACCACTGTGTCCTTGCAAACATTCTTCGCCTCTTCCACTTTCATGCATCTCCTCATACATGCCGATTGTTACGACTCCTAACCTGATCACTTTCAAGTATTTGGCATAACTGATCGTGCCATGTTTTTCTCGGTCTTACTCTGCTTCTTTTCCAAATAACATTCACCTCATAAATTTGTTTTACCGTTCTTTCCTCACTAATTCATAAAAGAGTTTCTGCTCAATAAAAAGCTTCTTTTCATCTCACCAATAGATGTCTCTAGTGAAGTTCTAGTGATTCAATAATAATGTTTCAAAAATTGTTCCATATATATATATATATATATATATATATATATATATATATATATATATATATATATATATATATATATATATATATATATATATATATATATATATATATATATATAGAACTTCTAAGAATTTGAGTAGTGTGGTTGTCAATAATAGGTAGAATTGGTGAATGTTACACGTGTGTATAGAGATCACTTTAACCAGCATATGATGTTCGTCCGTCCCCGTTCGTCCCCGTAAATGCCCAGACTTTCATATTCAGACATTCCAGACTTCATCTTTGATGAGATGTCAAAAAAAAACAAAATAATATGAAAATACCATAAACATTGTTGTAAATTACCAATATTTCATTTCTGTATATGTACCTATGTACATCATCCGCAAATGCTCTTAGAATTATAAATGGTAACCTTGTTTTCTCACGAATATATGTATACTTATATGTTTTTATGTTATTATTAAAATGTAACATTGTTTTAAAATCACTATAAACATTGAATTATAACTTAATTATAATGTCTACTGGATTCGTAGCTGACCGCTTCTTTGAAACCGGTAGACATTATAATTAAGTTATAATATAATATTTACAGCGATTTCAAAACAAAGTTAAATTTATATTAAAAATGAAAAAAACACAAAGTTTGTGTTTCCAATATTTATTATATATTTTTATTTGTAACGCAATTCATCAAACACAAAAATTCGCATGCAGTACCGTACACTTGTTAAAAGTTAAACTCTTTAAAGGATAAAGAATGAGAGAGATTAATCGTGAAAGACAAAGAGAGAGCATCTCAAAAGAAAAGAAAAAAATGTTTATTCAATATTTGTCATTGATTGGTGCTTCAATGGACAATACTAATATTAATGATTTGTGAGCTAAAATATTGGTTTTACTAATGTCCCGATTCGATATTTTCGAGATAGCAAGAATAAATTGCATTTATTGTAGTACCGGCTTTTGGTTGTTGATTTGTTGGGTTATTTATTATGTACAGACGTAAATAATGACAAAACACAATGATAAATATTACTTACACAACGTAGTTGTACCTCCGCTGTTTGTATATAGCACTTGACGTGTACATCAACAACGCACGCATGCGCGACACTAAAGTATTCTATCACTTTGTATCATTGCGCATACGTCGATATCCTTTACTCTACCTTCGTGGCGTCGGAATGTATATCTCCTTCTCTCCACGTTATATCTTTCTTCTCTCTCGTGTAACAAAATATGCTTAATAAACGTGACGCGTCCTTAAAATTTCACTCTCAAGGTCCACTTAAAAATTACCAGGAAAACATGAATTACTTCAGCGATACATATTTATAAGAAAACGCATGATTTTAGATATCTTTATATATTGAAAGGGTTGGCTACAAATTCACATATTTCGTAGTTCACGCTTGGTAATATCGTGAATAGGAATTATCACCTAGCGAGGCTTGGTGCGAGACTCGACGCGGAAGTTATACGGGGAAGTGTGTGTACATCGTATAATATGATATTGTATATGGATGCTTCATACTACGGTTGCTTGGAGTTTGGAGTAGATCGTTAGTAGGGAAAATGTACCCTTAAGCGTACACGAAGCTCACATTAAGGGGTAAACCCTTGGAACCTACAACACTAATTGGATCGCGATAAGTCATCATTCGTCGCCGTCTCTTCCATAGCAATTTTTTCACATATCGCTCACTCCTTTCAACAACGTCATTTATCAAAAATCGTCAATTTTCAGTTGTGCATGTTTTCGGGATGCCCAGAAAATGTACTTTGTCCCAGCAAAAGCGGCATATTTTTAACTAAATATTTACCCGCTACGGGGCAAAAAGTGTTGTTTTTGCATTTTCAAGAAAAGGTATTGTTTAATTATTTATTTTAAATATACTTAATATTTTTTAAATGGAGAAAAAACATTCAGGTTTTTCCTAAAAAGATATGTTGCACAGTAAAAAGTTCAATAAGCGGCTTGATATTTATTTTTAATACATTTTATTATATTTTTAAACTTAAAAAACGATCTCCTGAAAAATCAAGTTTTTTGATATATGACGTTGCTGAAAGGAATGAGCGATATTTCGAATTATCAAGCGCTGTTTTTATTATACCAAAAAAATTATTTCCATGTATTAAACAAGGGTAAAATATGATAAAACAAGAAAACAAATGACTGTAGGAAAGAAAATAAAGCGATCCAATCCAGGAAAATGGAGAAATTAGCATAATTGACTTTCAGACAAAAGATGTAACTGGACTGCAGGTCGCCGGCGTCCATGTATGATATGAGGATGACACATATATCGACTTTTAATGAGGGACAATGACAGCGTACTCAATAGAATTGACATCTAGGTTCGGGTGAAATGTTTCACTAATGATGTTGAAATAATATGTAAGTTTGTATCCATATACGTATTTTTTTGCTTTCGCTTTTTCTACTTTGATTATAAGATTACTTTATGAATCCGATGCCAAACTACTTCATTAGCAGTTTATAAGGAATTTTTTGTTATTATTTAGAATTCTTTTATTTATTTATAAAGTAAAGAAAATAAAAACCATTTTTACAAGTGCAAATCCTTGTTCACAAATCTGGGTTTCTTGACTTGGGAATTATTTTTACATTTTAACAGCCTTTGACAGGTCATAAGCCCTGTAAACACCCCGACTTCCTTATTCTTCTTTATCCATGTTGAGATGTCAAAATGTATAAAACATGTATTTTATAAAATTTGTTTTCTATTATGGTGCATAGGACACATCATTATAAAAGGCTGCCAATTTAAGAGTATACAGATTTTATTAATTGATTTGGAACTCAATTTGTGTAAAAATATACAGTATACATTTATAATTTAAATTTTACTTGGTAAATACCACTATTTTAAGCATAAAGATGACGTAAATAAAGAAGCTAGGCGTTGAACATTACTTCTACAATGGAAAGGAAATAAAGGAGGAATAACAGGTGGAAAAAATATCACAATAAGGCATAATGCACTAAAGGAGACGCATACCCGTACTCATACAACTTGTGTTTAAATTTTGTGTAAGTAGATATTGAACTATTTACTTTCTGATTTAAAACAAATTACTGTGTGATTTTACAATTTACTGTGTGATTTTAAAACAAGTTAGTATGTGATTTTACAATTTACTATGTGATTTTAAAACAAGTTAGTATGTGATTTTACAATTTACTGTGTGATTTTAAAACAAGTTAGTATGTGATTTTACAATTTACTATGTGATTTTAAAACAAGTTAGTATGTGATTTTACAATTTACTATGTGATTTTAAAATAAGTTAGGATGTGATTTTACAATTTGCTTTGTGATTTTAAAGCAAGTTAGTAAGTGATTTAACAATTTCTATGCGATTTCAAAATAAGTTAGGATGTGATTTTACAATTTGCTTTGTGATTTTAAAGCAAGTTAGTAAGTGATTTAACAATTTCTATGCGATTTCAAAATAAGTTAGGATGTGATTTTACAATTTGCTTTGTGATTTTAAAGCAAGTTAGTAAGTGATTTAACAATTTATATGCGATTTCAAAATAAGTTAGCTTGTGATTTTACAATTTGCTTTGTGATTTTAAAGCAAGTTAGTAAGTGATTTTACAATTTCTATGCGATTTCAAAATAAGTTAGGATGTGATTTTACAATTTGCTATGTGATTTTAAAACACGTTACTATGTGATTTTTCAATTTCTATGCGATTTCAAAATAAGTTAGGATGTGATTTTACATTTTACTATGTGATTTTCATAAGTTTACTAGTAAGTCATGTTACAAGGACGAGTTAGTCAACATGATATCCAATGTAAGCATAATTAGTGATGTGTTTTTAGCCGCTACCCCATCGTCTATTGTACACCAACTAGTATTGGAGAATTCCAAATCTACCTTGACTTTTCCAGTTTTTAAATCACTTTAGGTTATAGAGGTAAGAAAAATACAGAACCGCTTCATGCGTAGTGTTGAGTAGGTCTAAAAATGTTTTGTAGAACAAAACATTTAAAAAAAAGTTAGTTATATGCAACTGCAAACGTAAAAATAAAAAAATAAAAAGAGGTACATTAAGGCTTCAATCTCAAACGCACAAATTCAGAACGAGACAGGCCGCGCTTAGGGCTATACTGGTGTCGGCGCACAATTATTTTTTTTTAAAATATATATTGGAATTAGATTTTTTAAATAATGTTAAATGAAAAAATATTTTTATTTATTTTTTGCTCTTAACCTTTTAATAACTCTTTTCTTTTCAAACCCATATATTTATTCCGAAGAAAAACTTATATTTTCAATATAAAAACGGTGTTTTAAGCGAAAAATTCAATTATGTTACGTGGGTTTAAAGTAAATTGAATTGCGATTGGGCCTTATTGTCCAAAAATCGCATTCACTATTTTAATATTGTAACCGAATTCTACATAAACTATGGGTTTTTTGATAATTTTTATGATATTTCAATATCGCCGAAAGGGTTGAGAGTCTCAAGTACTTGCGAGTGAACATAAAGAAAAATGGCAGCCTTAAAAAAAAACTGGCAGTGCGTTTAGAGCCTGAAAGCACCGCATTCAGCAGTATAATGTATGAATAAGAATCGCTCCTTTTCTCCTATACGGCTGTGAGACATGGCACCTTACAAGGGTCCAGAGCAGCCGTATACTCAGCAATGAGAATAGGTGGCTGCAAATAATTTTTAGCGTGTGGTGGTTTGACTTAGTGAGGAACGAAGAAATACGGTGTAGGCCGCAGCAACCCATGGTCACAACTGTCGTCAAGAAAAAACTATTATTTGGCTAAGCCATGTACTCCATATGCCTCTCGGGAGCTGCCATCAAGCTAGCCTCTTTCACAAGGTATCGGGTTCCCGAGCTCAGGATCTACACTGCTTACAATCCATCTTTGAGACTTCGGGACGCGGACATGACTTGGGAGGATTGAAGAGAGCTGGGGGCTGACAGAGAGCCTGGAACGGTATGGTTAGGTAGTAGTATGTTAACTTCACTAGTTTTTGGGCATATTGTAAGAACCAGTAAAACAAAGATAGTGTAACGAAAAACCCATTATCGCGTTTGGTTACTATGCTAGAAGTACAACGTTCGATTCCCAGAAGGCTTTATTAGGCAAACTTCGTTACATGAGAGAGAAGAAAGATATTACTTGGAGAGAAGGAAAAATAGAACTGTACATTCGAACGTCACGGGAGTGGATCAAAACGCAACATACAAAAACCATAGAATAATATATGTATTTATCGATTATACGTTAGATGCACAGTGAGATATCACACGTTATGTAAATAATATCTATCATATGTACAGTGCTGCACCCTCATATTTATATTTATTTTATAAAGTGAATAATAACATTATTTATAAGTACATAAATTAATACAAATGAATAAGTAAGAGCAAGAAATAAAAAAAAATGTTTTATAAATTAATAAGTGAAGTCCGTAAGAAATGGCCCATGAAGACGGGTCCAGGAGCGGCCCTGGTAAGGCTGAATCAATCGATAAAAGTTGTTCCCAAATACGATGTCTGTCGCAGCATCACAGATCCGACGGCAGATAACGAGAGGTTCAGAAAGGAATTCCACTAAGGAGCCGTAAGACTTCCGTTCAATGTGAAGACATTAATTTCATTAAATGGCATTCGAATCACCTGCGGCTTCAGGCCTGCTCCAATAGGCTACTCCATTCATCGGGTAGGAACACCACACTTACAAGTAAATCTTCTGTCAATATTTACCGGAAACTTTCAAGTAGCCGTCAATATGGGCACAGAACGATTCACTGCAATCTGCTGTACACTTTACGTACATTCACATTGTGGCGACAAGGTGCGCTGTGTGACAGGGCGCTAATACTAGGCCTTTCTTGTCTCCTCAAAAGGGCGCTTATAAATAAGAATGCACTCATACGTTTATACTATATATATATATATATATATATATATATATATATATATATATATATATATATATATATATATATATATATATATATATATATATATTAATGTTAGTATTGGTAAATAAGAAGACGGTTTTTTTGTGCTGGTAACTTGGTATGTTTGTTGTCGATGGAAGGAACTTACTCGCGTTACCGCAAAATGCTTTCATATGAGTTTTACTAAAAAATTAATTGATTTAAAATAATATATATATATAAATTCAATCATTAATGTTAGAGCAATATAAGTATTGAATTTTTGAGATCTAGGACTATTTGATTTGAGTGTAAAATTTCAATGACGAGTCACGTTTAGGCACATATCGTTACATGAGAGAGAAGGAGAAAGCATGCTATACATTATGTTTAGAGTAAGGTCCTTGCAATATACGAGTATTACCTATGCCCAGTGGCATACACTAAGTTTTTCATCAGGGAAGGCAGTAGGGTTAGGTAAAGATAAGGCATAGTAGGTATCATGGAACGCGAGTAATCCAGGGTAGGCACTGATTGTCTGCCTTTATAGAATATACGACAGCTGCCTGACATATATAAAATAGAGCCTAGTCAGGGATCCAAAATAAATTTACTGAAAAGATACTTTATGGAAAGGTAAATTTGCTAGTGATAAGTTATATTTTCTCATTTGTTTCCTTTAAATATGCTTCTTACCTTATGTTTTTAATCTTCTAGTCTTTTTACTATAACTTTTATTGTTGTATATTTGTTTTTTATGTCCGCCTCCGTAGTGTAATGGTCAGCACGCTCGGCTACCGTTCTGGAGGTCCCGGGTTCGATTCCCAAGGAGGGTAAAATAAATATAAGTGATTTTTTCGCTGTAATATTTATTCAATACTACCATGGACTGGTACCTGAAGCGGCGTTTATATGGCACAGTGCCATATGCATCATTAGGGTGCGGATAAGGGTTTTATTATTTTTTATTATATTTTAAGTTAATCCTATGTCCCAAAATGTGTAATAGAAATTACTCATCGGAAATATGATATATTTGACTTACGTATGTAAAATGTTTTAAAAATAAATAAACAAATTTTACGTACGTTGGGCCTTATTGTTGATTTACAAAACCAACTTTGAATATTATTGCAAAACGATATTAAATCGGATATAGTACTAATAGGTTCTCAGGTACATATGATATGGAGCAGACAAGCCGATTATTTTATTATTTATTTTTTTGAAATAAAACAAATGGGCCAACGCAACACACGTGTCTCTCCCCAGTCGCATTGTGCTCAATCCTTCCACAGCCCATTGTGACGTCACGCGTCTGGTGGTCATTACCATCGGCCACGTGCACCAAGAATGGCGGGAAGGGAAGAATCAAGATGGCGGCGAGAAGGAGGAAAACATGCCGCGCTTTTAATGACCCAAATATAAATCCGACAGCTTTGTACAAATTGGTAATATTTCGCCTACGGAAAGGGGATCATATTCGATTTTAATCGCGATTTTCGCAAATTCTCAGCGTGTTAATGATCTTTCATTATTTATGGGATTTCTCGTTATATGTCTCGGATGAAATTTTCCAAAGCGTGGTGCTATTATGCGATATGGGCATATATTGCCGGGAGTATATTAGTTCAATTATAATATCGATTGGGTTCGAAGTAGTTCTTTATTGAAAACAAAAATTATTTCGGAAGACAGTTAAAAACCGACCTTATTAATATTTTCACTTGTGTAAATTATAAAATTGAGTGTGTACGAATTTTTGTTTTTATCGCTACACTTTGGAGTTATATGTCAATATATTTTATTGATATCTCAACACGGATGAACAATTACACTAATTTATTTACTTGTTTTACGTAAAAATAAATAAAAAAAGATTTAAAGTGATTAAAACATTTGCATAAAAAATCTATTTATTCAATATTTACACTGTCATTGATTGTTGCTTAAATTGATAATACAGTTATAAATGGTATGTGATAAGTGGAATATGAGAATGATGCCCGTGATTCGGTATATTCGAGATAAAAAAGTGCATCTATTGTAGTTACGGATATTGTTGTTGATGATAAATATAACGTGATACCTCAACTGTTCATATATGGTATATCGTCTGACTTATACATCTACAATACACGTATGAGCGACACTACGTATTCAATCGCTTTGTATCGTTACATGTACATCGCCCTCTTGCTCCTTCTCTCTAGGTTTTATCTTTCTTCTCTCTCATGTAACTAAATAAAAATTTAATAATTTATGTTTGAAGCACTAACTTTGTTATTTTCTCTTTCATAATTAAAATGTAACTTTGTTTTAAAATCACCATAAATATTTTATTATAACTTAATTATAATGTCTACCGGTTTCGAAGCTAACCGCTTCTTTCTCAAGACAAATTAATACTAAAACACTATCTACTAAACAAAATTTTGACGGTTATGCAAAATATTTTTTGTTTTGTTTAGAATATAGAGTTTTAGTACCTATTAATCAATCTTGATAAAGAAGCGGTTAGCTTCGAAACCGGTAGACATAATAATTAAGTTATAATAAAATATTTATTTTACAACATATTAATTATAAAAAAATGTGCATAATAAACGTGATGCGCCCTTGAAATCTCACTCTCAATTCTGTCCAATTATCGATTTTAAAATAGACACCTAAAAAGTTTCACTTACAAGTATATTTATACAGTTGTGTGAAGAACACTTCGAGTATCTCATTTCAGGAATTTCTAATTAAGGAATTTCTCGACAATATAAGACAATTTAATGTTTCAGTATCGGCGAACATCTCTCACTGAAATAATTGAACAGTATATATTGTTCTGTGTAAACCGCCTCACCCTACCGCTTACCGTCAGCAGAGCTACCCTTGCGCAAAGTCCTGGAAATTGGAATTGGTACTTACACGCTAGACACACTTTCAATGGAAGCGCTGAACGGAAATAAAGTGTAGCAGGTACCAGATAAATATAATTGATTAACTCGCAATCGATACAAAACTTCCAAAATGATTCGAGTTTCAGAAAATTTATAACATTTAATTTTTTTCATGTAATAATAAAAAGTATTTTATTTATTGTTTCGGCATTCTCTTTGGTAAGGCATGATGAAAATTTAAATGGAAAACACTTGTTTTTTTCCACTCGAGTTTATTTTAGTTTCTAAACAGTTTCAAAGTTTACACTAGTTTCAAAAACAGATATAGGAGTATAACAAAAAAGTGGTTTTTATGAAATTTCGCGTGAAGATTGCGACCGAAATATTATACAAAGAATGAACGCAGGTGTTCAGTGTGCTCATGTGTGATCGTGAATTTGTAGCGAATTTACTACTGAAGTTAATACCGCATGCAATACCCGCTACAGATTTTAATCCCTTCAGTCACTTCAAACCATCCCTTATACAATTGCACCTGAGGGATATTCATCAATTTTTACCCATTCTGCTCACCTGCACCTACTTTTATCTAAGGGTGAAATAATTTAAAGCGATTTTTTTAAATGAAGAATATATATTTATTTATATATTTTTGGCGTTTAATTTGAACTCCATTTTAATTTATAATTTAAATTTCAAAATCAAACTCTGATTTTTGAGTCTACTAAAAAGTATTTTATTGTTAAAAACGCAAATAAAAATAAATTTGTGATAATGTTTTGTCTTGTTATGGAAATTTCGAACGAATTTCAATGACATTCGTTTGAACGACATTCATGAAAATGCCATAAAAAGGCGAAACAATTGTCACAAATTAATTTTTGTATGTTTTTTAACAGTAAAATACAGTTTAGTAGGCTCAATAAATTAATGTTTGATTTTAACATTGAATATAAAAATATTTAAGTATTTGTTCATTTTAATCAGTGTTTTTCAGAAATAAGATAGTGTTAAACATGTTAGTCCCATTCAATATATCTCGAACAATCGTGAGATGCTGACAAAAATCAAATTTTAAAACGCTTAAATTATATTGGAAATATGAAATGATATTAAATTTATTTTTATGAATACTAGTACGTACCTACTGTTTTCATTGTCTATAGCATTCACGTGTAGGTTATGTTTATACTCGTTTTGAAACTAGCGAGTATAAACATGAGTCATAGAATTTTACGCTGAAATCAGATTTTCATTAATTTTTAAAATCATTAGTCTAGTTTTTGAGATATTTAAACTTTTTTAGATCATCCTCTACCACCACATTTATAAACTCGCACAATATTTTTGCACACTATACTTTCTTCGTCTCTTCGTTTCTTTGTCCGCCTCCGTAGTGTAATGGTCAGCACGCTCGGCTACCATAATGAGGTCCCGGGTTCGATTCTCAGGAGGGGTCAAATAAATATAAGTGATTTTTTCACTCTGATATTTATTCAACACTACCCTGGACTGGTATCTGAAGCGGAGGGCTGATCACTTTTCCTTCCTTGATCATTAAGATAACATTGCGTTTATATGATGCAGTGCCCTATGCACCATCGGGTGCGGGTGAGGGTTTAAAAAACCTTTCTTCGTCAGTATTATGTAATATTCATAGCAACGCATGCCAGGCTTAGTTGATAATTAATAAATTACGAAGTTATCATAAATATTTCCCGTCCAATTACTATAACATTGGATTATTGATGCCTTAATTTGAAATTGAATCTTTACCGCATACCGAAGATGTTTCGTAATAATCTTGGATATGGTATAACATATACAAAGAGATGGATGTACATTGATAGGGGAGCGAGTTACCAGGACAACCCTTCATTATGCTAATGGTTATCGAAAGAATTAAAATCGTTTTCAATGGAAAATTTATATAATTCCCCTTACACAATTTACAATTCGTAAGGTTAACGAACGTTAAAATAAAGATGGAAGGTTTATGGCAAAATTACAGAAGTAGAAGTATTTTTTTCAAGACTTGAAAGTTAATTAAGTAAGCTTCACGCCACTTTCTGCAGGGGTAGGCAGAGAGAGAGATCGCCATCTATCTGTGCAAACCATCTTCGACTATTACAATTCATACATCTCCTCATGTATATTGACTCTGACCTGACCTCTTTCTAGCATTTATAAACACGATGAAATTTGAATACTGAAAACACATGTTTTTTACCACTTAAGTTTTAATATTTAATATACTGTTTCAAAATACGTCACCATTATTATCGATGTTTCCTTTTGAAAAAAATCTTATTCCTTAACCCCCCCTATCTTCCCTATATTTATAAACCTATATATGTACCCCTAGATATATTTTTTATTCGTTAGTTTTAATTTTTACCAGAAGATCAAAACATCTGTAAGTTTTCGAAACTAGTCGTATATATAATAAAACTCATCAAGTGGTATATTCAAGTATTTAACACCTTTTATACATCGTTTTGCTGCATATTATAATATATAAAATTAAATTAAATTTAAAACGATCTCCTGAAAAATTTAGTTTTTTGATGTTATTGAATGGAGTGAGCGATATATCATATTATATGTAATTCTTTGTTGCTTAATGTGTGTATTCATGGCAGTATCTATGGGGTATGTAAGTAAGCTTTTATTAAGCATAAATCCTTCATGTTTAAATGTTTGCAAGATCTTTACCAAATTATTTTACATATTGGGAGACGCCTGATTTTATTTTTTTATTAAACGTGTAATGTAACAATTCACATGTTTTGTGAGCAAGGATTAGGACACTCTCAATAAATATTGCATCTTTAACACTGTATACATGATAGATATGAAACTTTGGATTCAGAAAAATACTAACATATGTATGTATGTAAGAACCTACCTACTCTATTATGCCTATTTTTTTATGCAGCTGATAATTTTACCTATTATTTTATCTAAAACATTTTGTTGGAGAAAACCCAGACTTCCTTATTATTCTTCACCTATGATGAGATATTAAAATCGAAAAATTACTCATTATATTTCAACCCCCTATTATGGAAATCGAACGTCTTAACCTTTTAGATTGCGTATGCGTTAATTGCAAATTAGCGCAAGAATCGTAAACCAATATTGAGCACAAATGAACCAAAAATTGTGGAAATTTATGCATCATTAATCTATAGATGAAAAGGTTAAATGAATATCCAATATCCAATTTTAATTATTTTGATCATTATTTGATACTTATCCATATCCGCTCTATATATGAAGCATATCGTAGTCATACAAGAGAATGTGACCAAGTGCATTTCTTACAAAAACGTGATAATTTACTATTAGATATCTTACAAGCTTAATATTACCCTGGAAAAAATCCCCAACGATTTCAAACTTGAAAGTATGATATATTGACATGTTAAAAATGACTAACTGAACTGCATTGGTGTTTATTTTGTTGCCAAGCAAAAGTGACTTAAATGGCCCTCCTTTAGCGTTTTGTTAGTTGGTCACTTTCTCCTGTACGACTACGATATATGTAGAGTTCACCAACTGCCTCCAGGCTCATCTATCGGCAGCTAACTCCCTTGAAATCCCCCAAGAAAAGTCCACCTTCCAATGGTCAGACGAGAACTGCTGGTAGATTGTCAGCATTAAAAGCTGTCCCATACCATTTCCAGATCTGAAACAGAGGCTAGTCTAGTCTTTCAGACACATCTTCTCTTGCAAAGCATTTTTTTTTGTAAACTAAGTTGCTAAATTTATAGGAAATGTGAAACAAAATTGTTTCCAGATTTTATTGTGAATTTAAATTAAAAAAACTTTCAATGTCCCAGGACCATATTTCACAGGATCATTTATGTAGTATTTATTTCCTACTTCATAACCGATTGTCAGCAGTGGACATCCTGGGTGGCGGGAACCTGATGCTTTGTAAAAGAGGCAAGCTTGATGGCGGGAACCTGATGCTTTGTAAAAGAGGCAAGCTTGATGGCAGCTCTCGAGAGGTATGCGGAGTGGCCTAGCCAACCGTATTTTTAGGTGATAATTGTGACAATGGGGTGCTGAAACAGAACCTAAAATCAGGGGGCGTCAAGTTTGCGTAATCGGAGGGCATGTATGACTAGGTATATGGTTGTGAGGAAGCTAGGAGTTTATGTTAGGACAGAAGGGTTTTGCGTTCCATCCTCTATGCCTACCCCTGCAGGGAAACAGATGATAGTAGTAGCAGTAGTATTTTTTTTGACTTCACAATATAGATGAAGAAAAATATGGATGTCTGGACATTAACGGGGCTTGTTTAAGTGATTATTTTACACACGAGTAACATTCGCCAATTCTACCCAAGATTGACAATCACGTGATTGTCGAAAGCCCCGTAAATGCCAAGACTTCCATATTCTTCTTCGCTTATATTAAGTTGTCAAAAAAATAATACAAAATTTCTCCCATTTGGAGATAATCCAGATTTGTTTACAAGTATTTGGACACTCAAAATGTAGTAGTAGACCTCCTTATTTAACCCTTAATTACTGGCATGGGGTCAAAGCAATTTCGCATAAAAAATTAAGCATTTTCTGCTTCGCATTTGATATTTAGTTCATGTTATTTCTTTTATACATGAAAAAATCAATAAAGCACTTAAATAATAAGCAAGTTTTGTGTTTTTGTATTTTATTCGTGCGAGTAATTAAGGGTTAAAACAGTTTTTTGCCCAATAAAAAGCTTCTTTCCATCTCACCAATAGATGCCTCTAGTGCAGTTCTAGTGATTCAATAATAATGTTTCAAAATATTGTAGTGGCAGTAGTAGTGGTCGTTCATAGACTGAAATTTTCTATTTTTCTCTCATCTTTCTCAAAGCTCTCAGTAATCCGAACGACTCCCTAATCTGAACGACCCACTGCACGATCTACGTGCGGATTAGCGAGCTGGCGCTGTTTTTTGCTCTTAATTAGGAAGTCCCAAGACACAATTATCACGCGTTGACATTTGAGAAGCTCAGAGCGCCGCAAAGCGGATCACGTCCGCTTCTCACAGGGTTTAATTTTACACCAACTGTAGCTTCGTTTGACAGGGGCGCGCCGCCGCGTCGCTATCGGTGCGGGATTCATTTGTTACACGTCACTCGCTTTTTGCGCTTTTTCTCCGACCGCTATTTTTCCACGGCAATGAAAAATGGAAGTTTAAGATGAACGTGACGACCCGCCAATGTTTGACTAAAGCATGTTTTCACGAGACATTTCAATATTTAAGATTGTATTTATTTAATGCTTTACAATTTAAAATTATTAAAACGATATAACTATGTGCTCATTCCTTTCAACAACGTCATATATCAAAAATCGACATTAAGTTTTGCACGTTTTCGGAATGCCCAGAAAATGTACTATATCCCAGCAAAAGCGGCATATTATATTTACCGGCTATAGAGCAGAAAGTGTTGTTTTTGCATTTTGACGAAAAGATATTGTTTAATTATGTTTTTTAAATAAATAACATATATTTCAAATGGAGAAAAAACATTCAGGTTTTACCTAAAAAGATCTGATGCACAGTAAAAAGTTCAATTAGTGGCTTGATATGTATTTTTAATACATTTTATTATATGTTAAAACTTTAAAAACGATCTGCTGAAAAATCAAGTTTTTGATGTATGACGTTGTTGAAAGGAGTGAGCGTTTTGTCAAATCAACATGTAAAAAATTTAATTTTTTATTTTTTAAAGAGCAATATTTGTGTTTTTTTTTTATTTACAACACAAATATTTCAACTTCATACTATTTCTGTGAGCCTAAGCAGCTCATTATTAGAAATAGGTATCAAAATTTGGTAGAGTGGGTTCGAACCGAGAAACTCTGACTTAAGAGTCCGCGACACTAACCACGGGACCACAACCCGACCCACTGTAAAATAATAATAATTATACGAGTATATAAATACACACACATATTTACATTTGTACATAAGCGCCCTTGAGGAAGTATTTTACGAAAATGGAGCTATTTAAATTATCCAAAATTATTGTTATTATACAAACTTACACATATACTAATGTATAATTTTCATAATCACACAAGTATTGATAAAACAATTTATAGTTATTTCATCAATAAAATCACCTAAGAAAATACTCTTCTTGGAAAATACTACTATTGGATATAAATCCATATAAAATAAAATAAATAATGATATACTTTTCACATTTCATAAATATATGTAAGATAATCAATCGTTTATAGTGTCCAAATTTTAACTTCATATAATTTATGTAATGTTAAATAAAACACTAATTTTTTTAGTCTACTTAGTTGTATTTTATTGTTAAAAACTACATACAATTTAGTAGATTCAACAAACAATAAATTAAACGCTAACTAAATCTTTAAATAAATCTTATGATTTCATTAATATAGAATGAATAATTTATTTTATTTTTCCTAAATATCAGTAGATCATTGTTATTACTGTTGTACTCCCTCTTTATCCTCTAATACCCTTTTTTTTATTACAATGTATTTTGTTTGTAAAAGCCAAAATCACTCGCAAACGAAAGGAAGTTTAGAGGAGGAAAATAAATGTAAATGTTTTTACAACATTTTGATTGTGTCCAAATACTCGTTCACAAAATATGTATTATCTTTAATTACAGGAGTTATTGTCACATTACTCGGACCTCACTTATACGAATATAAGAGTTTCTGCTTTATAAAAAGCTTCTTTACATCTCACCAATAGAAGTCTCTAGTGAAGTTCTATTGATTCAAGAACAAGGTTTCTAAATTGGTTCATTTATATATAGAACGTCCAAGAATTTGAGTAGTGTGGTTGTCAATAATGGGTAGAATTGGTGAATGTTACACGTGTGTAAAGTGATTACATAAACCAGCCTATAACGGTCGTCAGCCCCGTAAATGCCCAGACTTCCATATTCTTCTTCATTTTTGATGAGATGTCAAAAAATAATGAGAATATAAATGTTTTTATATTTATATTTGTACATAAACATATAAATGTGTGTATGTGTGTATTTCACTAACAAGATAAAGCGAATGGGGTTTTTACCATTCTCAAAAACAATTCAGAGTTTATTTTTTACGTTGGGCATACCACTTACAAATCACAAAGCAATGAAACGTGTCGCGGCGCCGTTAGTACGAAGAGAATAGAAAAATCTTTAAAAAACGGCATATAATGAAACAACCCCTGCGCCAGTGAAGCGAATCCAAATTCACCGGCTATCGAGTGGTTTATTTCATTAATAGGAATAAACTCGAATTAAACAATGCGCCCCGCTGGGCGAACTACCCCGCGAATAATGGCGTCAGATTTGGATATGTACCGCCACGCGCTGGTCACGTGCGGATACACGTGTGTTTTTTTTTTATTCATCCCCCCACCCCCGTTTAAACGTGGGCGGCGGCCTACCTGCGTGAGGATATCTTGCCGGGCTCTATTGTGATGGCCATTATGAAGCTCCGTAATCCCGACTCACTTCTGCGACCCCGGGAAAATTATTTTGCTAAGGGCGCGTGCTGTGGGATGCAACGTCGTTGCCTCGTTGTGTATGTACTTAGTTCAAATATCACATCATTTATAAGTAAAAGTCAAGGTACTAAAATATCGACATGCATACACATACCATGCAAACGGATAAAAACCATATTTCATTTTTACTAACTAACTAACTAAGTAACCATCAAGCGGCTTCCCCGCAGGGGTAGGCAGAGAAAATAGAACGCCACCCCGCTCTCTCTTTGCAAACATTCTTCGCCTCTTCCACGTTCATGCATCTCCTCATACACACCCGCAGATTGTTTTGACTCCTAACCTGACCGCTTTCAAGTATTTGGCATACCTGATCGTGCCAAGTTTTTCTCGGTCTTCCCCTGCTCCTTTTTCCAATTACATAAAAAAAAATTACCGTTCTTTCCTCACTCATTCGTTCTACATGTCCAAACCATCTCAACACACCTTTCTTAATTTTATCGATAATGCTTGTCTCAGCTTTGCACTCCTTCCTTATTTCACTATTCGAACATCTATCCTACATCGTTTTGTCGCACATTCTTCTGAGAGATCGCATTTCATTTCATTTTTTAAATTATTTGTAAACGTAAATCCATGTATTTTTTTAAAACTACGGCCTACTCAGATACGAAATTTCATCCCTGTACGATGATTCCCACCCGTGCCGACGAGGTCTCAAATATTTTCCAACGAAGAAGAATACCAGTCAGCACGGGTATTTCAAATGAACTTAAATATGTTTTAGAGCAATACGAAAAAATTAAGCCCTACGGATTAAAAAATTAACATGTTGAAAAATAAAGAAAAGTCTAATAAAAGTTATTTGCGGATATAAGTGAACCGGATAAGAGAAAAAATTGTCAAATCGTCGGTAATTATTCAATGTTTTGAGTGTGTCGAAATACTTGTTCACGAATAAAATAAAATAAAAAGTAAAGTAATGTAACTAATAGTTTCTTGAATGTTTTCCGCAGATACTTTGTAGCACATTTTATAAACTTTATAAAATTAAAAAGGGAGGTTAAAACTAAGTTATTTAATTTTTAAAAGTTAAAAAAAATAACTAATAGTGTCCACGAATAAAACAAAATAACTGCGAAAAAATATTAATCAGGTTTTCAGGCGTTTCCTAGTATGTAATGTAACGGATCTTACATATATACAAATAAAAGGGTTTCGCTAAATGAAAGCTTTCTAAATCCAATCATAGATGGGTGTTGTGAACTGTGATATGGATCATATAAATGACTTTTAAAAATTGAGTAGTGTGGTGTCAATCATAAACGCATGTGATTAAAATTTTCAAAAATATTTCATTTAAATTTGTAGAAATTATGCGAACATAAATAAATAACGTAATTTATTGTAACTGCAGACAGTTGGTAGAATTCCATATTGAATTGTTGGGTAATTTATCCAAAATAAAACACGGTTTGTTGGATTGAATTCTACATTTATTTATGTATATGTTATACGTGACGCGTTTCGTCTTCTCAGGACAAAATCAAACACTCATTGATATATGTGTTTGATAATGTCCTAAGAAGACGAAACGCGTCACGTATTAACATATACATAAATAAATGTAGAATTCAATCCAACAAACCGTGTTTTATTTTGGATATATTACCCAACAATTCAATACGGAATTCTACCAACTCTCTGCAGTTACAATAAATAAACGTATGCGATTAAAATTTTCAAAAATATTTAATTAAAATTTGTAGAAATTATGTGAAAATAAATAAAAAACGTAAATTTTTTTTAAAGAAAAAAAAAATACCTAAAATATCAATTTTGTAGTCATTCGTTATTTGACCAATTAATTTAGTGTCACGGAATATCAATGAACGGCGAACTAATTGATAAGTATTGGACCTTTATTAGCTTGACTCCTGGCACGCTTCACGGCACGCGGCCAGGAGCCAGTTGTGGGAGGGGTGGGGTCGGGAGCTGGTGGCTAGCCGGGGGGACGTACGGGGTAGCTTGGCAGACTGGGAGCTTCGGGGTGCCTCATTAGCACCCGCAAAGTATCAATCGGTTGAAAAAAACAAACATGAGTTTTTTAGGTAATAAAAGTCGACATTTTATATTTATTTACTACTACTACTACTACTACTACCATCACGCCGTTTCCCCACAGGGGTAGGCAGAGAGGATGGAACGCCACTCTCTGTCCTGACATACACTCCTCGCCTCCTTCACATCCATACATCTAGTCATACATGTCCTCCGATTAAGCAAACTTTTGACACCGCCAGATTTTAGGTTCTGGTTGATCTGATTGTGACAAGTCTTTTATACCAATGTATCTAATGTTCCCACATAGAAAAATCACAAATAATGGTGCGCAGTGTTATTATGAATTAATTTTATAAAAAATAAAGCTAAGGAGATGGCGTGCTTATTCAGTGATATTAGGGTAAGAATAAGACCTATATATTATATATATGTACCTATCTACTTTTTGAATCGTATCCAAAACATTCAAACAAAACCTACATCACACTTTTCGAAGATTCATTTTTTATAAATACGTTCAAAATGATCTAATATTCCCAAAGAAAATTATACAAATAATAGTATGCAGTAATCTTATAAATATAAATATGAATATAAATTTGTTTTAGTGATAATAAAGCCAAGGAGATGGTGTGCTTAGTGGTGTGCTTAGTGATATTAGGGTAAAAATATAGGTATTACCGTTGTAAATTTTATCCCACACTTTCTAAACAAAACCAATATCACATTGAATATTAATTTTTTACCAAAGCATCTAATGTTCCCATATAAAAAGATTTACAAGTAATATTAAACTGTAATAATATAAATAAATTTAAGTTGAAATAAAGCTAGGGAGATGATGTGCTTAGTGTGATATTAGGGTAAGAGTTTAGGTATCACCGTTGTAAATCTTATCCCACACATTCTAAACAAAATCCAAATCCACATCTAATGTTCCCACATAAAAAGATTTACAAGTAATATTATACAGTAATAATATAAATAATTTGAATTAAAAATAAAGATAAGGAGATGATGTGTTTAGTGATAATCTGTGAAATTAGGATAATAGTTTAGGTATCACCGTTTTAAATCTTATCCCACACATTCTAAACAAAATCCAAATCACACTTGAATATTCATTTTATACCAAAGCATCTAATGTTCCCACATAAAAAGATTTGCAAGTAATATTTTACAGTAATAATATAAATAAATTTTAGTAAAAATAAAGCTAAGGAGATGATGTGCTTAATGATAATCTGTGATATTAGGGTAATAGTTTAAGTATCACCGTTTTAAATCTTATCCCACACATTCAAAACAAAATCCAAATCACACTTGAATATTCATTTCATACCAAAGCATCTAATGTTCCCACATAAAAAGATTGACAAGTAATATTAAACAGCAATAATATAAATAAATTTAAGTTGAAATAAAGCTAAGGAGATGATGTGCTTAGTGTGATATTAGGGTAAGAGTTTAGGTATCACCGTTGTAAATCTTATCCCACACATTCTTAACAAAACCTAAATCACACTTGAATATTCATTTCATACCAAAGCATCTAATGCTCCCACATAAAAAGATTGACAAGTAATATTAAACAGCAATAATATAAATTAATTTAAGTTGAAATAAAGCTAAGGAGATGATGTGCTTAGTGTGATATTATGGTAAGAGTTTAGGTATCACCGTTGTAAATCTTATCCCACACATTCTTAACAAAACCTAAATCACACTTGAATATTCATTTCATACCAAAGCATCTAATGTTCCCACATAAAAAGATTTACAAATAATGGTATGCAGTAATAATATAAATCAATTTTGCTTTCGATAACCACCTGGGGTAAAGCCAACACACTCTTAGACCGTGTTTACAAGGTTACCAGCTGGGTGTTATGATTTATCATCGTATAAATTACGATCGACTAAAACACAAAACGTTTATTCGATATTAATACCCGACTTTGGGCCAAATCGCTTTATCGTCTCTTAATTTATTAATATTTGTGTAACGCGATGAATGATTTACATACTTTATTTGAGTTAGGAACTGGTTCATTATAACACACCTATCAAACATGCTATTAATACGTAGTAATACGTGGATAAACCATGTTCTTTTTAAAAGCTCTTTCTATCCATCCCTAAGCGATATCTAATGGCGTATATACGATATTTCGCACTGGATTTAAGGCCTAGTATTCGTTATGTAGAAACATTTTTTTTTAAACCCATGTAACATTTGACTTTTTTTTTTCATTTATTATTATTAAAATACCGTTTTTTAATTGAATTAAAAAAAAAACAAGTTTATCTTAGAAATAAATATATAGTTTTGAAAAGAAAAGAGTTTTGAAAGGAAAATTATATGATTTTTTTTTCAATAAATATTATATACGTTAAAAATAAAAAATGAACACGATATGTATGAAAAAGTGAGAAAAAAACGAGAGTGACCCCACAACCGGCTCTATGCGTTGCCGGAAGCCAACTGAGTTTTATTAATGCGAGTTAAACCACAGTTGCAAATCTGCAGTAGAATAAATATAATAAACAAGTGAAACTTCTTAAAAAAAAGAAAAAGAGAGATTTAGAGAGAGAGAGAGAGAGAGAGAGCATCTCAAAAAAAAGAAAACAACACAACATTTGCGTAAAATATAATGCCATTGATTGGTTCTTCAATTGGTGATTATATTGATGGTATGTGGCATTTTAAATACAAGATAAGACTGTGATTCTATATTTTCGAGATAACGAGAAAAAAATTCATCTATTGTACTTCCGGATTTTGTACCTCACTGTTCATACATATATATATATATATATATATATATATATATATATATATACGAATTATCGTCTGACACGTATATCGTACATACATCTCAAACGCACGCATGCGCGACACTATCTTATTATATCGCTTTGTGTCGTTGAGTATACGTGGCTCGTTGAGTATAAAGCTCTCTTTCCCTTTCTCTCTACGTTTTATCCTCTTCTCTCTTGTGTAACGAAATGTTCCTGATAAACATGACGCGTCTTCAAAATTAATTCTCAATTCTCGTCCAATTATCGACAAAAAGTTTGACTTAAAAACAACCGTAATGAGTAGGTAATAAATTGATCAGATGGATGGACTTTTTCTAGTTTTCAACTTTCGTTGGAATAATATCAGTTGGCGCTTTGTGAACACCTTGTGAATTTTTATTTATCGGTTTGGGTCATTTGGCCCGAGGTACTGGAATCGTATATCAGGGAGATTTAGTACATTTTTCAGTTTTGAGCCCAAAGGTAAACAAATAATTAGGCGGTGTTAGCCATCAACACTCTGAATAGTAACGCGAGGCAATGTGAACAGTTATAAAATGGGCAGGTGAAAATAATCGAAAATGATATTGCACGAATATTCAAATTTAAAAACTTTTTTAACGATGTGCATTGGTAAGATTCACATTTTATTATTGTAAAGCTCTCTCCTTATCATTCATCGTTCACTTTGTGTATTTTTTCAATTGTTTAATTATATAGACAGTCAACACAGTCAAGACAATCAACAGTCCGCCTTCTCCTGAGGAGTGCAACGTGGTTTCCTCCCAGCAATGAGCAAATACTCACAAGTTCCTGATTGGCCCACACTATATTATCCCTCCTATTCCCATCACAGATTTAAATCAAAACATATTTATTTAGTTAGAAGAAACACATACCGCTCACTCCTTTCAAGAACGTCATAAATCAAAAATCGCCAATTTTGAGTTGTGCATGTTTTCGGAATGCCCAGAAAATGTACTATATCCCAGCAAAAGCGGCATATTTTTTACTTAATATTTACCCACTACAGGACAGAAAAGACGTTTTTGCATTTTGAAGAAAAGGTATTGTTGAATTATTAATTTAAACATACTAAATATTTTTCAAATGCAGAAAAAACCTTCAGGTTTTACTTAAAAAAATCTGTTGCACAGTAAAAAGTTCAATAAGCTGCTTGATATTTATTTTTAATACATTGTATTATATTTTTAAACTTTAAAAACGTTCTCCTGAAAAATCTAGTTTTTTGATTTTTGACGTTCTTGAAAGGAGTGAGCAAAGTAAATAGTAAATGCAATTCCCATCTAAAAATAAAAAATAATAAATGTTGTATTAATACCTAAAAATAAATAAACCTTAAAAATGTACATATATGTACACTTATTTTAAAATAAACTATCATTATGAAACCCATCCCTTAATTTAGAATTATTTCTAAGGAGATAATATTATGAATGGATTTCAAAACAAGAAAACCGCACAGAATCGCCGAAAAAATATGAGCAAAAAATTCCGTACAACGGTAATTTTTTTCCAACAACGAGAATGATGAACGATGTCTTTCGGCAAGCGAGGTCGATGTTCAACGCAATTCTACGACTTTTGGGAGTCCATCGATCAAATCGAAGCGTATCAAAGTATGTCGAACCCGCAACACATATTTCCCTCGGCGGAAATGGAACCCAATAAACGAACCGTTACACATGATCACAAAACCACGTGACCTACACTTGAGACAAAATCTTGTCAGGCGATCCTCCCTCACTTGAAATGTACAGTAAAACTTTGATATAACGGACCTCCATTTAATTGACTTCGGATATAACGGACAAAAATCCGGTCAAATGTAAAAAAAACACCCAATTATTATTTATTTATTTATAATAACATATTACATGCATAAGTCATATAGACAATATTCCCGATGAGAAATTTCCATTGATCATTTTGGGACATGGAATTAAGGTTAACAAGACTGAAAAACAAATAAAATAACACAGGAAAAAATGGTAAATATAAAGCTATAATAGGTGCAGTAAATAGGCATATAAAAATATAAGGTTAGAAGCATGTTTAAAGGAAATAATTAAGTATTTATCACTAACATAAATAACTTTCCAAAAAGCATTTTTTCTAGATATTACCAATTACCAGAAATAACAAATTTATAACAATTGATTCAAAAGCTGCGTTTATCTTTGTAATGAATGTTCGAACTGATGTCTGTAAGGGTTGTAGTCATATATAAATAACTCATTAATACGACCATATTATCCTGGTTCGACCCTGATTACAAAACGAGCTCCAATTTCAATTCAAATTGCAGCCTTGAAAATATCCGTTTCGGTTAGTTGAGGCAGGTAGGTATTCGTTTTTAAAATCGAAACAATGCCCATTTCGCCAAATCGGATCTGCTTCTCCATCGCGAATTCGTTTAAATTTAAATGAAACGCGATTAGTCGCGGTATTTGAAACTGTCGCGGTAAAACTTTTCACATTCCCTTTTACATTTCTCAACCATCCAACGCGAACAGTTTCAAGTTCTAATGGGGCCCGTCTCTTCTCACTAACCGTGACTATCCGTTACAAAGAGGTCGTTCTACTGTTCAACATACTTGGGAAAGGTTAAAAAAGCATAATATAAAAACCCACGTAAATGCCAATTTTAGAAAAAAAATAAAAACTGAAATATTTGTTTATAAAAATCTATTATTCGGTTTTACATATAGGGGAAGACAGGGTTATATTTAACACTTTCAACTCATTGTTTTTTTAATTTTTTTTTTACAAAATACATATTTAAATATACAAAATAGTTGGCAAATATACAAAAAATTAAAATATAACGTTTCTACATCTCTAATAAAGTAGATACATGTGTTTAGATAGGGAGTTCGTTTTACATTTTTTTTATAAACAAAGTTAATTAAAGTAAACTAAAAATAAAAAATATTCCTCGGTATGGAGTTTAGGTTGGGGTAAGTTTTATATGTATTATGTCATTTTTATTTCAAATAATAGACATTTTTCAATACAAGATTAACAAGTTAGACAAGGAATGAAGTACAAACAGAAGCATTAGTATTATTTTAAAAAAACACATAAATTTAAGTATTTTTGTAAAGATTGAGGGTTGTTGCAATTTGACACCTTTGGGGCAAATTACAATATTTAATTAGAGTCGTCAGAAACATCTAATTTGCAGTTCCATTTATACATATTATGTATGGTATTTCCTCGAAACGCATCAAGTAAATGAGGGAGTATATAAAAGTTAATGAATGACACAGAAAGATAACATGAGCTGATCTGAACAGTCTACAAAGACGATAATTTTGGATGGAGCCAGTAGAAGAAGATTTATACATACCATAATTAAAATATTAAAAGGATAAAAAATATATATTAGCGTTATATTAAAGAAAGGTGTGTGTTAAGACTGTTTGAGTATGTGGAACGAATGAGTGAATAAAGAACAGTGAAACAAATATATGAGGCAAATGTAGTTGGAAATTGGAGCAGAGGAAGACCGATGAAAACTTGGCTTGATAAAGTTTTTCAAATACTTGAAGGTGATGAGTCGGAATAATCAGCGAGTATGTATGAGGAGATGCATGAATGTGGAAAAGGGGAAGACTGTTTTCAAAGACGGATTGGTGTGGCGTTCTATCCTTTCTGCCTATTCCTGCGGGGAGGTGACTTGATGATTAGTAAGTTGAACGGATCAAACGTACAGTTATCTACGTGTCTATAAAAACATCCTTTTATTTACATGAAACACGTGTTGTTTGTAATAAAATAATTTAATACCAGCTTTTAGCCTTACATGCAATAATATAAATGATTCCGAACTTTTCAATTTTATTTTATTTATTGTTTCGGCATTCACTTTGTGGTAAAACATGATGAATATTAAAAGAAAACACTTGTTTTTCTACCACTTGCGTTATATTTATTTTATTTTATTTTAACGACTAGTTTCGGTGGGTACATATATATAAAGACCTGAAGATGGAAGCAAAGCTTCCGAAACCAGTCGTTTAATTAAAACAAAAGAAATATAACTCACGTGGTAAAAAACAAGTGTTTTCTTTTAAATTTCTTTTCAATTATTATTAAGAAAGCTGTAAATAAATTCCAATTGAAGCCTTTTTTACTTAAAGTGGCTTTAATGTCTTCGTGAAGGTATTAATTTATGCGATCGCTGGCAATATCGTTAATAGTTACGGCATATATATCGGCTCGTAACTCAGAACGACATACTTTTAACGTTCTTTGTTAAGTAATTACTTTCTGATATGGACGACAGCCGACGACGTTTTAAACGATGTTGAAACCCTTCCAGATGAGATCGAGATCAGAAGAGGAAGAAGTACAAAATAATGATGTATTGAAAAAACACCCATAATTGAAGTCGTACACCTTTTACTCTTTTTTTCAGATTGTCGTCAATTAAAAATTAAATTGTACGCGGCCGAACCCAAGTTTTAAAATTTCGTTTCGAAAGCTTTTGCGAACTTTAGCTACATCCAGTGATTTTTTGAATATCAGTCGTATTTTACTAATTATTTCCTATTATATAATATTTCAATTTATTATGTTTAAACCTATTTCTGAAGAATATGCTCCCAGAAGCGGAACAAAGAATAACGTTTACAACATTTTGAGTGTGTCTAAGTACTTGTTCACAAAATTTGGATTATCTCCAATTACAGGAGTTATTTTGATTATAATCGGGGATTCGGACCGCACATACTAATAAAAGAGTTTCTGCTTAGTAAAAAGCTTCTTTACATCTCACCAATAGATGTCTTTAGTAAAGTTCTAGTGATTCAAGAATAATGTTTCAAAATTGGTTCATATAAGTATATAGAACTTCCAAGAATTTGGGTAGTGTGGTTGTCAATAATGGGTAGAATCATCGAATGATACACGTGTGTAAAGTGATTACTTAAACCAGCCTATGACGGTCGTTAGTAAACATACGTCGGGCTTATATACTTGTGGGTTGAAACGAGTGGGCGGGGTTTGAATTGGATATTGACAAATCTTGCTTAACCGATGTTGAATCAAACAATGGACTTGAAGGAAAATTTATTTAATAATTAACTAAAGGAATATAATTTTTTTGTATTATTTTTCGTTCCTTTACGAAACCCCTTTACTGACCAAATAAAATAAGAGTGTAAAAGAGCATATATGAAGTTACTGTTTTACGTAAGTGTGCTACATAAATTATCCAAATTGTACATACATATATATATATTTCACTCACTCCTTTCAAGAACGTCATAAATCAAAAAACTAAAACGTTTTTAAAGTTTAAAAATAAAACACAATGTATTAAAAATAAATATCAAGCCACTTATTAAACTTTTTACTGTGCAATAGATCTTTTTAGGTGAAACCTGAAAGTTTTTTCTCCATTCGAAAAAGATTTAGTATATTTAAAAAGAAACCTTTTCTTCAAAATGCAGAAACAACATTTTCTGCCCTGTAGCGAGTAAATATAGGTTAAAAATATGCTTCTTTTGCTGGCATATAGTACATTGTCTGGGCATTCCAAGAACACTCATACACATATATATATATATATATATATATATATATATATATATATATATATATATATATATATATATATATATATATATATATATATATATATATATATATATATATATATATATATATATATATATATATATATATATATATATATATATATATATATATATATATATATATATATATATATATATATATATATATATATATATATATATATATATATATATATATATATATATATATATAAATATATTTTAGATTTGTGAATTTGCTAAGTTGAAATTGTCAACTGGGCGTACATTGGAAGCAAGAGGCGGATTTCCTTACTATGGCGCTGTCAGGAAAAACTCGCCAAGTACTAGAATGGTTGCTAACGGACGTGACTATAGGTATTTATTGAAGTCGCTCAAGAAGCTCAGTAAAAAGAGCCCATTCCGGTCCTTCAACTGGCCCATAACAATACAATGAATTAAAACAGATGTACCCACTTAATTTTAAACAGAGTAATATATTCGTTGCCTTTCTTTTTGCAAATACAGGCTTTGTTGTGATACTATTGGTACGTCAAAATAGATGAAGAAGAATATGGAATTTTTAATTAATGTATTACTTAGTAAATACCACTTTTTCTTAAAATCTACTGTGACATTTCAAAATATTAAATAAAAAAAATAATTAAATAACCAACTAACTTACTAAATAACCATCACGCTGCTTCCCCATAGGGATAGGCAGAGAGAATAGAACGCCACACCACTCTGTCTTTGCAAACATTCTTCGCCTCTTCCACGTTCATGGATCTCTTCACACATACCCGCCGATTGTTACGACTCCTAACCTGGCCACTTTCAAGTATTTGGCAGACAAACGGGACCTCCAGAACGGTAGCCGAGCGTGCTGACCATTACACTTCGGAGGCGGACATACAAAATAACGCACATAATACTATATATGCAAAGTTTGTAATCATCTTTATGCACACACGCATACGAGGAGGTGGTATGTGGCAATCATTAGGGTGCGGGACATGGTGTAATGATGGAAACAGAATACACCGTTTTTCTAATGATGTCGTCCCTACAAAGATAAAGTAGCAATAAATAATTATTTGACACGCTTTGATGTGTAAAAATATCGTATTACTCCGCGTTCTCTTACAGCTGACGTGAATGCGACGGCTATAGGCTGCAGTGCGACAGTGTGAGGGGTGCCTAAACGAAAATTCCCTTTATTCATTCATTAATTTGTAGTCATTTTGTGGTAACATCTTTTCGTTTAAAATTTAATTTTTACTTGGTAAATACCACTATTTCTTAAAATCAGTTGTGACACGTGTTTTGGTGCATCATTATCGAGCAGCGTAATCATAATATACGGTGTTTGATAATTATGCTGAACGCAACGAAACACGTGTCATAATAGATTTTTAAGAAATAGTGGTATGAATTGTTGGGTAATATATCCAAAATTAAACACGGTTTATTTGGTAGAATTCTACATTTATGTATGTATATTTTAATGGGTGAAGTAATATTTTAGAGTGTTTGATAATGTCCTAAGAAGACGAAACGCGTCACGTATTAAAATATACATAAATAAATGTAGAATTTAACCAAATAAACCGTGTTTAATTTTGGATATATAACTCAACAATTCAATATGGAATTCTACCAACTGTCTGCAGTTACAATATATAGTGGTATGTATAAGTATTTTTATAAAAAAAAAATAAAATCGCTTATCTATATCTTTTTTTTCTTAGCATTCAAACCAATTGTTATAGCAAATAAAAGCCTATCAGCACAAGCTTAACTAGCCGTACACAGTGGAGTCCTGGTACCAACGATAATGTATGGAAAAGAAGCATGGAGTTGGCGAAAGAAGGACGAAAGTAGACTGAATGCAGACGAAATGCGATGTATGATAGATATTCGAATGGTGATGTAAGTAAATAATGCAGTGCTAAGATGAGCATTATCGACAAAATTAAGATAAATGTGTTGAGATGGTTTGGGTATATGAATCGAATGGGTGAAAAAAGTCCATTTCTTGAATGTTTTCGGCAGATACTTTGTGGCACATTTTATAATATCTTTATAAAATTAATTTACTTTGTTTTCACCACTTTTTTATAAATACTATTCAACCTACCGGTTTCAACAATACATTCTCATCATCAGGGTTTTTTTTAAATCAAAAACATTAAAATACTCTCACCAAAAACTTCCACACACTCCATAAAATTACACACACATTTAGGATTTTAATGGAAGTTTTTGGTGAGAGTATTTCAATGTTTTTTATTTAAAATAAACCCTGATGATGACAATGGATTGTTGAAACCGGTAGGTTGAATTGTATCAATAAAAAAGTGGTGAAAACAAAGTTAATTAATTTTATAAAGATATTGAAAAAAGTCCAGTTTAAATTCATGCATACCCGACGATTATTTCGACTCCTGACCTTATCATCCATTGTTCACTTTGTATAATACCTATAAAAGTGGTATTACACAAAGTGAACACTGGATGACAAGGATAATTTTTTTATAAATATTTGTTTGCGTTTTTATGAATAATTTATATTAATCCAGATTATTTCTTACTCAGCCCTGGGATAGCGTGTGTGCCGAAGTGAGCTTTCTGTGACACATTTCTTGTGGAAGTTCTCGCTACATTTACTCTACGCCCAGTGGATAATTGCCGCAACCCAGTGCCAAAAGGCTCAGCGACATTAACCTTAAGAGCGCGCACAGACGATCAAAACAAGCATTTGACAATGAAAGAATGGGAGAAGACGGACGAAATTAAAGGATTAGAGAGATTTTTATGGAGTGTGTGGAAGTTTTTGGTGAAAGTTTTTGTAATATTTTTAACGTTTTTTTAATATTTTATTTATTTAAAATAAACCCTGATTATGACAATGTATTGTTGAAACCGGTAGGTTGAAATGTATAAATAACAAAAGTGGTGAAAACAAAGTCTATTAATTTTATAAAGATAAGAGAGAACTCATAATAACACTATCCTAATCATTCATCGATCACTTTGTGTAATACCAGATTAACAATTTTTATTTATTTTATTTTTATTTTTCGGGAATTATACAGTTTGTACATTAAATAATATATTTAAAAAGTTTCATTAACAATAATAAAGCCAATTGATTAATTCCACATTTAAGTTTTTAATTACTGTTTGATATTGAGAGATAAAAAAAGAGAAGAGAGGGTGGGGGTGTGTGTGTGTGTGTGTGTGTGTGTGTGTGTGTGATAGGGTAGGAGTAAAAAGGGTAATAATGAAATATAACAATACGAGTTAGAGTAGAGTGTTATATTACCATACCACAAAGTTAACAATGTATCTAATGTACAAAATATAGAACTCATAATGTGGATTACTTTTTCTTAATATCTATTGTGACCGTGTTTCGATGCATTGCGTATCATTTTCAAACACTTGTAGTAAAGCTGTTGTAATATAAATTCTAGTAAAATGAAATTAAAAATTGGTATGTATTTCCACAACTGCCGAATGACTGCCGAATCGATGAATGAAAGAATTCGTAATATATTTTTAGTGTGTCTAGATATTAAATAAAGAAAAAACACTTGTTTTATACCATATCATTTTTTGACATCTCATCAAAGATGAAGAAGAATATGGAAGTCTGGGCATTTACGGGGCTGACGACCGTCATCGGCTGGTTTAAGTGATCACTTTACACACGTGTAACATTCACCAATTCTACCCATTATTGACAACCACACTACTCAAATTCTTGGAAGTTCTATATATATATGAACCAATTTAGAAACCTTGTTCTTGAATCACTAGAACTTCACTAGAGACATCTATTGGTGATATGTAAAGAAGCTTTTTACTAAGCAGAAACTCTTATATTAGTATGTGAGGTCCGAATCCTGGATTATAATCACACACATGAGAAACGCCAGAAAATACCATTTTCATTTTTATTATTTAAGCTAATTTAAGCCAGATAATTTATGTTGTAAATAAATTATCTGGTCAAATTATAAGCTTAAATAATAAAAATGAAAATGGTATTTTCTGGCGTTTCTCATGTGTGTGATTATAATCCAGGATTCGGACCTCACATACTAATATAAGAGTTTCTGCTTAATAAAAAGCTTCTTTACATCTCACCAAGTATTTGGACACACTCAAAATTTTGTTTTATACCATTTTATATTTTATTACTAGTTTTGGAAGCTACAGATGCTTCCATCTGTAGCTATAAATATAAACTAAAGCATGCTACAAAAATATAAACTATATTTTCATAGCATTTTGAGTGTGTTCAAGTACTTGTTCACAAACCTGGGTTTCCCCACTAAGAAGATAATTTTACATTTAAAAAGTAATGAACATTCCTTATTGGAGAAAACCGTATTTATGAACAAGTATTTCATAAATACGGTTATTAAAATAACCAGCTCAAATTATACTGCATAAAAATAGAAATTCATGTTTTCAGGCGTTTTCAGGTATGTAAAAAAACCGGACAGGATCTTGAATACATCCAAATAAAAGTGTCTCTGGTGAATGAGAAACATTCTCAATGCAACATAGATGACTCTAGTGAATTAGGTTAATGATATACGAGTATGTATATGTATGAGTTCTAAAATTTGAGTGCTGTGGTTATCAATCATGGGCAGAATCGTGAATGTTTTGCACTTGTATGTACTCAGTGTTGTACTTTGTGGTGCCATTATCCACTTTTAATTTAAGTATTACTCGGTATATATAAAGTGACCATACGTCCCATTTTGAACGGGACCGTTCCGATTTTAGATAGCCTGTCCCAATATAAACAAAACATATTTTTTTCATTTTTATATAATTTATTCTTCTTATTTTCTTTTTCAACATTCCTTTTCTTTTATTAACACATAAAAAAGCTATGAAAAAGTACGTTTTTTATTAAGTATGCATACTATTACGTAAAAATTAGTAGACGTTTCGTTTTAAGGACAAAAATAAATGGTCGGTTTAGGTATATACCACTACTTCTTAAAATCTATTATGACATCATTTTCAAACATCGTCTCCAAAGGACACAACTCTAAAATTTAGACACATACTGTGTTTAAAAATGATCAAAATATTTTTTTTTAATAGTGGTATTTACCAAGTAAAACTTGAATTAAAAACTGATTTATTTCATGTGGAAGTACAAAACTTTTCCGTATTCCAATTGCTTAGTCTCATCTCTGGCGAAAATCTTAGCTTCTTAGCCCTTCGAATTTTTCTTTTATCCCCTTTCTGGTGTTGCCATGACAACCGAGTTACCCGATTTTATTGGTCGAGAATACGGAAGCTGGGAGGAGGTGGTTAGGCGAGCCGAAATATATATGGGGTGGGATGCGGGAGATGAAACCTTAGAGGGTGCGAATGTGAAGGACTCGATTATTGAGCGACCGTAAATTTCAGTCGGTAAATATTATCATGAAATATTACCAGCAATTGAGAGACAAAATCGATGTGAAACTGTTACTGAAAATTCTAGTCATTCAGGTTTTCTTCTGATGAGTGTTTATGAATCAACCCTCGCAAAGATTCCTACTAATAAAATTTGGTATTTACAATAAACTGCAATATACACACACATATATATATATATATATATATATATATATATATATATATATATATATATATATATATATATATATATATATATACATATATTGATCTTCCTCGAAGGTAATCTAGAGGAAGACCAAAGAGTTCACGGGTGAAGCAGAAAAACAGAATGATTCGAAGGCATGGCCTAGGTGACATCTAGGTCAGAAAGACATATAACCTGAGGACGAGGAGAGCTGACCCCAGCAGTCTACAAGGACAATAAGCTGGGATGTAGCCAGGAAGAAGATCGAAAGCAAAGGGATCACTCCTGATCTTCAGGGACCAGTCCAGGATAATATTGAGTTAATATTAATGTGTGAAATCAGTAATATTTATTATCACCACCTATGGAAATCGAACCCGCGACATCGACTAGCGCGGTAGCTAAACATGCTCACCATTACACCACGGAGGCGCACAAAATCATAATTGACATAACAGAATTGAGCTTAGCCCAGCCAAAATATCTCACTCTGAAAATAATTTCTGCTTAATAAAAGGTTTCCTCATCCCACACGCACGTTACGAGTTTGATCAATATATCTAGAAGATTCGAGTAGTGTGGTTGTAAATCATGGGTAGAATTAGTGAATGTTACACGTGTGTAAAGTGATCACTTAACCATGCCTAAGACGGTCATAAATCTCCCATGTCATTCTTCATACATGTTGAGTTTTCAAAAAAACAATGTAAAAAATAACTCGTAATTAATAACTTAGATTTGTGACCCAGTATTTGGACACACTTAAAATGAAGTAACCAAAATATTTGTGTTAACTAGTTTTCTAGTCAAAATAAAACGGACACATTAATTTGTTTTTAAATGCTAGTAAACGTTGACATTATCCTCTTACTTCAATGTTACTTGTTACTTGTTCCTTCCACCCACCACTTGTTACTAACGACTGCTTCAACCTGTTACTGAATTCGTATATATCTGCTATTAAAACAACTTCACACTAAATTCTAAAACTGAGACGCGTATTTATAAACCCCGTCACAGTACAAGACAGCGGTACGTATTCATTCCGAGGAATATAAGTATTTGGATTCTGTAATCTGTGTGAAAAGCGAGTATTTTTTGTCGACAAAAAGAAGTCGTATCATTAACCTTTCAATACGCCCTCGTAATAAATGTTGAAGACATTGCCATCATATTGTATGAAGTAAGTAACCTTTGTGTCATATATGTGGGTATTTGTTACAACATCTTTGAAGTAACGTTTCTTCTGCGCTTAGATAATCAACAACTAAACTGAACAACTAAAAAGATAAGTTTTTTTTCTTTATTTTGGTATTATTTTTTATATAACCTGTCGAAAGGTCACACATATCGCTTACTCCTTTCAAGTCATAAATAAAAAAAACTTGATTTTTCAGGAGAACGTTTTTAAAGTATAAAAATATAATATAATTAAATATCAAGCCACTTATTAAACTTTTTACTGTACAACAGATGATTTTAGGTAAAATCTGAAGGTTTTTTTCTCCATTTGAAAAATATTTAGAATATCTAAAAAAATACATAAACAATACCTTTTCTCCAAAATGCAAAAACAACACTTTCTGCCCTGTAGCGGGTAAATATTAACTATTATTCTTCTTCATCTTTGATGAGATGTCAAAAAAGAATATGAAAATAACTCCTGTCATTGGAGATAATCCAAATTTTGTGAACAAGTATTTGGACACACTCAAAGTATTGTGAATAAATTATCTGGTCAGATTATAAGCTTATTAATAAAAATGAAAATATTATTTTCTAGCGTTTCTCATGTGTGTGATTATAATCCAGGATTCGGATCTCACATACTAATATAAGAGTTTCTGCTTGGTAAAAAGCTTCTTTTCATCTCACCAATAGATGTCTTTAGTAAATTTCTAGTGATTCAAGAACAAGGTTTCTAAATTGGTTCATATATATTTAGAACTTCCAAGAATTTGAGTAGTGTGGTTGTCAATAATGGGTAGAATTGGTGAATGTTACACGTGTGTTAAGTGATCACTTAAACCAACCTATGACGGTTGTCAGCCCCGTAAATGCCCAGACTTCCATATTCTTCTTCATCTTTGATGAGATGTCAAAAAATAATATGGTAAATATTAAGTTAAAAATATGCTTCTTTTGCTGGGATATAGTACATTTTTTGGGCATTCTGAAAACATGCACAACTGAAAATTGACATTACATTGTATTTAGATTTATCGATCGTGTAACCGAATAAAAAATAAATCCCGCTTGAAACCTTTACCATGTTTAATATGTAATTATTATTATCATAAACTATTTCAAATCATTCTATTAAAATTAATATATGTTAGGAAAATTATTTAAAAAAAAATATTTTCAACCTCTAATAATGTCACTACGACAAAATCTGGTCAATAGTCAAATAAAACGGACGTGGAAAAAAATATTGTATTTGATGTTCTATTATATAAAATGGAGTTCAACCTAGAAATGTCAGTACGATACTTAAATGTAATATAATATAAACTAAACAATGAAAATGTACGTATTCCTATTTCATCATCTTTCAGTCATCATTATAACTTGATGTAACTGATCTATTGAATTCTCTAATACAATACACTCCCGATTTTCCGGGACGATCGTGAAAAAAAATCCTATAAAATCAATTTTCCTATTAATTCGTAAACATGAAAAAATGTTAATAAAGAGTTTTTTGAATTGTTCATTGACTCTGAACATCTAGCTACGGCTTATGCAACACCGCTTAACATAACCCTACTGAGGCTTCAACTTTTTAAGTTTCATAGCCGATGCCTACTTGTGAGTGGATTTACTCATTATGTTTAAAGTTTCTGTAATTTCATGTTATTCATGAGTTAAAAAGTCTAGGTAAAAACACTCGCATGTTAATCGCAGATATGCGCCTAGAACTTACTGCTTAGTAAGTGGGTGACAAGAGAAGAATATCCTTAAAATAAATATTTTGGGTGACACTTTTTTTAAAGTATGATACCACAAAGTATTGTTTGGATTAGAGGTGGACAAGATCCGATCATTTGGAAGATTCGTATCAGTGAATCCATACTCCAATACCGAAATAATGAATCATTCGTCGGATAAATCGTACCGATAAGGCCGGAGAATTTTTATCACAAATATAACGACGATTAAGAAATAAAAACGGTTATTACATATCGCTCACTCCTTTCAAGAACGTCATAAATCAAAAATCGTCAATATTCAGTTGTGCATGTTTTCGGAATGCCCAGAAAATGTACTATATCTCAGCAAAAGAGACATATTTTTAACTTAATATTTACCCGCTACAGGGCAGAAAGTGTTGTTTTTGCATTTTGAAGAAAAGGTATTGTTTGATAATTTTTTTTAATCTACTAAATATTTTTCAACTGGAGAAAAAACCTTCAGGTTTCACCTAAAAAGATCTGTTGCACAGTAAAAAGTTCAATAAGCGTCTTGATATTTATTTTTAATACATAGGATTTTATTTTTAAACTTTAAACTTTAAGTTTTTTTGATTTATGACGTTCTTGAAAGGAGTGAGCGATATATTTTCAGTCATGAACATGACTTACTCGTATAACTGAGATACTGTAATTTTCAATTTAAGTATTTCTTGGTAAATACTACGATTTCAAATAGTGGTATTGACAAAGTAAAACTTAAATTAAAAATGGATATATATTACCTCAAAGTGACTGCCGAAGCAATTAATGAGATACTGTTATTCTATCACTGCGGACAACAAATGCGAAGGTCCTCACCAAAAGTTACATTTCCAATACAAATTATTTTAAGTAATCAGGAATTCTAGCTTGTAAAATTGTTACGTTTTGGAGCGATGTAATGATTTCATATTGATTTAACACAGGATTGGTCACGTTTTGTCGCAACTTTAATTAAGATTTCAATACAATACAGTAAACAGGACAGATTTGCATTTTAAGGATATTTTGTGCAAGATTGAAAATATAGCTTTTTGGTGAGTACCTCCACAAATGTATTCGGCCCTCAACACGTGTTTCGACATTATAAGTACAATGTGAAATATTTTTGTTTGTATAAAACATTTTGTTTAATGACTTAAGTGTCCCGGATAATTTGCTTCCCGGTGTATTGTAGTGGTAAGTGTATTGTAAAATAAAATGAAATGAAATAAAATAAAATTAAATAAAAGAATTTAAAATAAAGTTATATAATATAGTATAATATAACATAATAAATAAATGCATACAATAAATTTAAAAAAGTTTTAATCAAATCAAATAAAACAAAGTTTTTAAAAAAATCTAAAAATAAAATTAACATTAACAAAATTTTGAGTGCGTCCAAACACTTGTTCACTCAGTCAATCAGTAGTATCTCCAATTATAGGAGTTATTTCATATTATTTTTTGCCATCTCAACATAGATGAAAAAGAATATGGAAGTCTGGGCATTTACGCACTAACGTAACCTATGACAGTCGTAAGACCCGTAGATGTTCAGATTTCCATATTCTTCTTCATCTTAATTGAGATGGCAAAAAAATAATATAAAATAAAATTACCTAATAAGTAAAAATTTTCATTTGTTTGTAACAGCAGTTGTGAATCCCTGGCAGAGTCCGGAATGCGTCCGCTGGGAAGCCTAAAAGCCGCTCGTTAGTAAGGAAGAAATGGCGACAGGGAATGCCAATCCAAATAATGTATTATTTAAAAAAATATTTCTTTACAAATGTCATTTATTTTTACTTTTTGAAATTGTAGATGAAGGAGAATATGGTTACAGGGCTTATGACCTGTCATAGGCTGGTTTGTATAATTATCTGAATAGCCGATTTATACCTTAGTAATATTAAAAGTACCATATACATGGAAAGCCAATCCAAATAATTATGAAACGCGACGTATTATTTATCAAAAATATATTTCTTTACAAATGTCATTTATTTTTACTTTTTGACATCTCAACATAGATGAAGGAGAATATGGATGTCTTTACAGGGCTTATTACCTGTCACAGGCTGGTTTGCATAATACCTGAATAGCCGATCTACACCTTAGTAGTATAAAATGTCGAAAGTTGGTGTAAACCAATACTGGTTGGTACAAGGCAATGCTGGTTGGTGCAAGGCAATGCTGGTTGATGCAAGGCAATGATGGTTGATGCAAGGCAATGCTGGTTGATGCAAGGCGATGCTGGTTGGTGCAATGCAATGCTGGTTGACATTTTCAACTAGCATTGCATTGTCATGTCTGTCATGGTGACGTTATTTATATACATAATTAAAGCATTTAGCTAGTTCTTTCAGTGGTTAAGTACATAAGAATTACTTAATAAGAACGTATGCTAAAGAAAAATAAATGATTTACCTACAATGTTTTCGTGTGTGTCCAAATCATTGTTCACAGAAATGATAAGGGCACATCCTAAAATGTTGTGATAAAAAAATGTGGTTAAATTATAATTTGCATAAAAATTGAAAATCATCATTTCAGGCGTCTCTCAGTATGTAAAAAAATCCGGTTAGGATCTTGCATACATCTAAATAAAAGGGTATCTGGTAAATAAAAGCGCTCTCTCACTTACCAAAGATGGCTCCAGTAAACTCACACATAAAGCGTCATAGGATTATGATATATGTAGAAGTTACACGCAAACAAAAAACTAGTGTAGTCATTAATCATAGGTAGAATGGGAAGTGTTACACGTGTAAAAAGTGATTTTGTAGTACAAATTTTCTATTATTTATTGTAGTCTAACTTAAATATGTCTAACTTACTTTTGTCCGCCTCCGAAGTGTAATGGTCAGCACGCTCGGCTACCATTCTGGAGGTCCCGGGTTTGATTCCCAAGGGGGGTAAAATAAATAAATATGAGTGATTTTTTCACTGTAATATTTATTCAATATTACCCTGAACACCTAAACACTCTCTCTAATGCTCTGGATAAGTTCCATTTGAAAATTAATGCCGCCAAAACAAAATCAATGATCGTTGAAAAAGAGCAATCTGACCTCCATCCAACAATACTTCTCGGAAATAGAGTAATTCAACAGTTGGATCAATTCTGTTATCTGGGTAGCACGCTAACATATAACAATAAATGTACCCTAGACATAAAAAAGAGGATAACGCTAGCCAAGCAAACTTTTATGAAAAAGTACAGCCTCCTATCAAACAAACATTTAAAAATTGAAGTAAGAAAAGGATTCATAAAGGCTTTTGTTTGGAGTGTTTTGTTGTATGGGTGTGAAACCTGGACCATCCAAAAGTACGAAAAAGACCGGCTTGAAGCATTTGAGATGTGGGTTTGGAGGAAGATGACCAAGACATCATGGGTTGTAAGGAAGTCCAACGAAAAGGTGTTGCAGGACGTAAAAGAAAGAAGAGAGCTTTTAAATCATATTTTGAAGAGGAAGGCCAAGCTAATAGGGCACTCAATTAGAAATAGCACCTTTCTTAGCAACATCTTCGAAGGAAGAATCTTGGGAAAACGAACAAGAGGCCGCCCAAGAACTTCATACTTCCAGGATTTGAAGCGGCTCATGGACGTCTCCTCCTATTCGCAGCTCAAGAGGATGGCGACTGACAGAGACAAGTGGCTGACACTACAAGGCGCTGCCTTTAGAAGATGATGATGATTACCCTGAACTGGTACCTGAAGCGGAGGGCTGATCACCTTTCCTTCACGTGTAAACGATCAAGATAACACTGCGTTCATATGACTAAAATTAAGTTGAGGGCCATCGATTGTCCCGCCTTAAAGAAACATGTACGTACTTTAGTGGTATTCATAAAAGTATCATTTAATCGATGTAGATTTAAGTATGTACCAATAACTACCAGTTTTCTGTAGCGCGGCAGTCAATCCGAACACAGTCCTCGATTTGTCCTCCTTAAAACTTCGACACAAACTAATACCGCCTCACTAAGAGGCTATTAAGCCTTCGTTAAATAATTGTTATCACATGTCTTAGACACGTTGTAATAGGCCTCCTCGGTTACCGCACAGCTCCGAAATGAATCGTGGTCATTTATTTGATATCCCTGGCGAATGTATACGGAAGGCCTCGTCCGAAGGCACATAATGTTGAAGGAAAGACGACCAGTTTGGACCGAGCCTCCAAAAAAAGCAGAGCGGACTACCGTATCGAAAAAACTTGATATCTAACCAAACAAGTCGCATGGGAAGGCAAAATATACATCGCCATTGTATCGTTTCGTTTCGTCTGGTACATGAGTCATTCGTAAAATAAGGTTTTTCGTATTTTTCAAAAGTATACAGCTTTATTGTTATACATCATTAGACATAATTTTAAAGCTTAAAACATATTATATTTTTCTACATAATCGCCTTTTCTGTCTTAACACTTTTGCAGACGATGCTCCAAATTTTGTATTCCAAGTCATAAAATTCTGCGGCCATTCCAATTCACAAAATTTAAACCAAAAATTTAGTTTATCTAAACCTGTGTGTGTGCACGGTGGGTATCACGAATGCTCACATAAAACCGTAAGCAAAAACGTGATGAGTGTGCCCAGCAGTTTTATCAACAGTTTGAAGACTACAAGGGAGAATTTTTGGATTCCATTGTTACAGGCGATGAAACATGTTTTACTTCACCTCTAAAAAAATCAAGCAGCCATCACGTGAATGGCGTCATTGAACTTCACCGAAGCCGAAGAAGTTTAAACAAATGCAGTTTGTTGAAAAAGTCATGGCAACCTTCTTTCCATACTGATCATAAAGTCAAGTTGTTTGATTTCTCAAAGGAATGGCGACAGAATATTATGCTTTGGGGAATCTTAAATTTGAGCATCGTCTGTAAAAGTGTTTAGACAGCAGCGGCAAGGTTTTAAGCTTTATACTGATGTATAATGCTAAGGAAAACAATAAAGCTGCATATTAAAAAAAATACATGGCAATCTTATTTTATGAATGACAAGGTAATGCTGGTTGGTGCAAGGCAATGCTGGTTGCTACAAGGCAATCCTGATTGATGCAAGGCAATGGTGGTTGGTGCAATGCAATGCTGGTTGACATTTTCAACCAGCATTGCATTGTCATGTCTGTCATGGTGACGTTATTTAAATACATAATTATAGTAGTTAGCTAGTTTTTTGAGTGGTCAAGTAAATAAGAATTACTTAATAAGAACGTATGCTATAGAAAAGTAATTGATTTACAATGTTTTCGGGTAAGTGTGTTTCTGTTAAATCCAGAATATTATAATTTGGGGATTCCAAAACTTGAGCATCGTCTGCAAAAGTGTTTAGACAGCAGCGGCAAGGTTTTAAGCTTTATACTGATGTATAATGCTAAGAAAAACAATACAGCAGCATTTTAAAAAAATACATGGGAATCTTATTTTACGAATGCCTTTTTTTCTTCTTTTTTGGAAACATTTTATCGATTTTCTTCAATATTTTATTTATTCCTGTGTGCAAAACCCAGCTGTATTGTAAATGGCTTCACGGAGATGTCGCATGTACGAGGAGGGTTGTTGTACGGGGAACGACAGCTACCGAAGCCAATGGGAAGCGGCACATTTCCCTCCACCTCTCTGTCCTCCTCCGCTCCTGGGACAGATCAGATGGCGGACATTTTGTTCTAATTAAGGTAGTCCCGAAAACTTGTACCTGCAGATGTCTCCAATATACGTGGAAGACACGAGTCAAGTAAATATATATATATATATATATATATATATATATATATATATATATATATATATATATATATATATATATATATATATATATATATATATATATATATATATATATATATATATATATACAACTCTATTCTTTATTTTTCTTTATAGATCCAAACCATTTTTACGTTTAGGTATGTGATGTATATATGTGGTTGGTAATAGGAGCTGAATAATACCAAAGAAAACTTGGCATAATTAAGTATTTCACATACTAAGGCGTGGTCAGGTCAAGAGTTGGGATAATCGGCAGGTATGTATGAGGAGATGAAAGCATGTGAGGAGGCGAAGATTGTTTGTATATACAGAGTGGTGTGGCGTTCTTTTCTCTCTGCCTACCCCTGCACTGAGAGGCGTGATGGTAAGTTAATTTGTTCTCACTTTTCTTGACTTTATAACAGTTAGTTATTTCGAGACCAATATTTGTATGATAATTCACAAAATTTCACAGATTTCATTTAATCGTGTTTAATTAATCGTGGCCAATACTGTAAAAAAGTAAGAAGTGTTATTTTTTCAATACAAATTTCAATCCAAATTTCATTCCTTTCTTACTATCATATTTGATTCCTCAGCAACTTCCATTATATATTTTTTTTAAATTCATTATTTCTTGGGTTCAATGTTTTACGTTTTTACCAAAAGTCGAAAAATAAAACAAGTATTTTTATACCATAAAAGTTTATTGTTATTATGAAATATAAATTCGATTTTTACTTTAACACATAACTATATAAACCTTACATTGAATATAATAAAACTAATAGGATTTTTGCTTCGGCTGATAACATAAAAAATATAGTAAGTAGGTACGTATATCAATTTGCGTAAAAATTAACATCATTGTCTATGTAAAAAGTGATTTACACCGTATTATTTTATTTTATTTTATCTTAATCAAATAATAAATAGATAACATCGAATGTTAGATAATGTACAAATCTACAGCGCAGCCAAAGATGTTACATTTTGATTTTCAAATTATTTCATTTTTACACAATTATTTTTCAGTAAATTTCTATTCATTTTACATTTAATGGAAAGGGCACTTTTAAAATATAAAAGATATCAAACACTTTTTTTAAAACTTAAATGCATTTGAAAATATCTTGATGAACGAATGTATGTACATACAAATACATTTATTAATATAATTCACTATTTACAGATGTGTGTATATATATATATATATATATATATATATATATATATATATATATATATATATATATATATATATATATATATATATATATATATATATATATATATATATATATATATATATATATATATATATATATATATATATATATATATATATATATATATATATATATATATATATATATATATATATATATATATATATATATATATATATATATATATAAATAAATCCTTTTTTTAAATACATTACCCTCATTTTCAAATATGATTAAAAGTTTTTTATATGGAAATTTGTATTAATGTATATGTATCAGTAATAAATTATTATTTTGTTTGAACTTTTTTTATAATGTTTTTCTTAAACATAACCAAAAAAATTACATACATCATTTATAGAATTGCTTACATATTTTTTATGAATGGTTCCAGATTTATATGTATTTTGATACATTAAAAAATACTTAATAAGTTTTTTGAATACTTTATAGCAATGTTTTTTTTTATGAATCTTCTTAGGCGGCGATGCAAAATTCGTTAATTGGACAAGAATTGAGAGTTAAATATCAAGGGCGCGTCACGTTTATTATGCACATTTAGTTACATGAGAGAGTAAAATGTATAACGTAGAGAGAAGAAAAAAGGTAATTACATATATTCCAACGCTACAGGAGTGGTGCGAAAGAGAGCGTCGGCGTCGTATGTTTACTCAACGATACAAAGAGAGATAGAATAAAATATGTCCAACATGGACCCGTTGTAGATTTACGCGTTAGACCCTATATATGAACAGTTATATATATTATACATACATGTAGGTATAGCATACGATATGTGAGTAATATTTATAATTTTAATAATGTTTGTATCCTGTGATTGTTTGATTACATATGTGTAGCACCAATCAATGAATGTGTAAATATTGGATAAATACAAAAAATGTATATATATTTTTTTAATTTCTTTTGAGATGATTATTCTCTCCGTTTCTCACACTAAAACTCTCTTATTATTTATTTTTTATTAAGTTCCACACCTTTTAACTGTACGGTGTTCCACGCGTATTTTTTTATACATCAAATCATTGGTTACAATATTAATAATAATAAATCCCTTACCGCACCCCAATGGTGCATAGGGCACTGCTTCATATAAACGCAGCGTTATCTCGATCGATTACACATGAAGGAAACGTGATCAGCCCTCCACTTCAGGTACCAGTCCATGGTAATATTAAATAAATATTAGAGTGAAAAAATCACTTGTATTTATTAAACCCCCCTGGGAATCGAACCCGGGACCTCCAGAACGGTAGCCGAGCATGCTGACCATTACACTACGGAGGCGGATAAGCTTGAAATGCCAACATCATATTTTTTTCCCAATTTTATCAACGGTGCATCGGCTAGATGAAATTTGGCCTACTTATGAAATTCTAATATATTTGATAATATTTAAAGTATTATGTAATATTATATACGACATGTAAAACTTATACATTAATTTAATAAAACACAAATATCTATAAAAGCGATAATGTGAAACAATTTTGGCATCAAGTTATCATATAATAATAAGTTACATATCTAGAACTGGAACATTTTTAAATTATTTAATATTCATTATTTACACTTATTTACAATTTATACAATCAAATTCTTTCATTATATTAAATATAATCAATTTGAAACATCACAATTTAGAGTAATTTTTTATTTAATTCTGAAGTTCAATGCACACAGTTTATATTGCAATAAGAATATTTATTTACAAATAAAAGAGTTTCTGCTTAATAAATATCTTCTTTTCATCTCACCAATAGATGTCTCTAGTGAAGTTCTAGTTTAACAATGTTTCGAAATTGGTTCAAATATATAGAACTTCAAGAATTTCAGTAGTGTGGTTGTCAATAAAGGGTAGAATTGGTGAATGTTACAGTGTGTAAAGTGATCACTTAGCCCCGTAAATGCCCAGACTTTCATATTCTTCTTCATCTTTGATGAGATGTGAAAAAATAATATAAAGAATATTTATTATTTCATCTTTATTTTGCGCTTTTTTAATGTTAATAATTTTATGTAAACTTTTGCTGTGACCATTGATTATGAACCTTAACTTCAAAGATTGTCAATTCTGGTAAGAGTTGAGTAAAGATTCGCATATTTTATTACACACTTAATTTAATAAACGTTTGTTGGAAAGTAAATTTGTAAGATATGATTTTAAAGTTTAAAGTAATTTACATTAATCTGAACTACATACGTATATATCTAAAACCATTTTTCAAATGCATTGAGATTCTGCAATACAATACACAACTAAAACATGATTATTAAATTTAAGTATGCAGCGTTTTAAAAAACTCTTTTATTTTATCCCCCAAAAATTTACAAGCTTTATATTTTCAAGACATTTTACTATTAAATTAAAATTCATACTAACGGACTATTTTATATATAATCACAAAAAAATACGAAATACTAGTTCAGTAACTGAATGTATATTTTTACTTGGTAAAAACCACTGTTTTTTTATCTATTGTGAAAACATACATCAAAACACGTATCACAATAAATTTGATGAAATATTGGTATTTACTTAGCCAAACATAAATTTAAAAAAATGGATACATATTACCGCAAAGTGGCTGCCAAATCGATCAACAAAATCCTTTATTAATTTTAGAAGCTTCTCCTCACATTCGAAGTTGGGTTTATAATTTAAATTTCTCATTTTGATTAAATTTTTTGTGACATGTCGCTCACTCCTTTCAAGAACGTCATAAATCAAAAAAACTTGAATTTTTAGGAGAACGTTTTTAAAGTTTAAAAATAAAATACGATGTTTTAAAAATAAATATCAAGCCACTTTTTGAACTTTTAACTGTGAAACAGATCTTTTTGGGTAAAACCGGAAGGTTTTTTCTCAATTTGAAAAATATTTAATATTTTTAAAAAATTAAAAATAAATCCTTTTCTTCAAAATGCAAAAACAACACTTTATGCCCTGTAGCGGGTAAATATTAAGTAAAAAAACATGCCTCTTTTGATGGGATATACAATAGTACATTTTCTGGGCATTCCGAAAATATGCATAACTGAAAATTGACGATTTTTGTTTTATGACGTTCTTAAAAGGAGTGAGCGATGTGTTTGTTTCGATGCATTCTGCATAATTTTCAAGCACCGTAAACGTTGATCGAAAATGATGCAGATTGCACCAAAAAACGTGTCACAATATATTAAAGAAACAGTGGTATTACCAAGTGAAAATTAAATCATTAATTGATAGATATTACCTTAAAGTTACTTCTGAATCAATGAATGAAATTAATCTTCGGTACTCAGTTTAGGAATAGTTCAGAAAATATTTTTTTAATATTTCATGCGTCACTCCAGCGAGATATGTATTACCACAAAGTGACTTCTGAATCAATGAATGAAATCAATGTTCAGTATTTAGATTTTAGAATAGTTCAGAAAATATAATATTTTTTACGTGTCATGCGTAACTCATTACGCAGCCAGCCAATCATTAAAAACGAAAATAATTGGATCAAATCAGTTGAAAAAAACACTCAGCTCAATTCACCAGAATTGCAAAACGACATCTCAAAGATGAGTTTCTCATCCGTAGTCTCTCTCCACTTTGATGTTTTGCAAGCTGTGGGGGTGGTAGGGCCCCGGCGGCCTCCAGTGCTATGGGCAGTCCAGGGGGGGGCTTAGCGGGGGCAGCAGGAGGCTCCGGGGGCCGCCCCCGCAGTACAGCCCCTCCAGCTCCAGGCCCCCCTCGGGGGACATCTTGTCCGAGCAGGACTTGCCTTCCTGCTTGGTCAGGGTGCGCCTCCACTTTGCGCGCGCGTTCTGGAACCACACCTGAGAAAGTGAAACAAAAATTCACGTTACTTGTAGACAGAACTCTTAACATCCGACTATTTTTATCAATTACCAATCAGAATATTTTTAAATACCATTTTTCCTAAAAAATGTACATAAAATGTAAATAAAACATGTGAATAGTTTTTTCAAGGAAGAAACTCACTAAATTACTTGAAGACATTTTTTGTTATCTTAAAACAATTTTTACTAACTAACTAACTAACTTCCCCGCAGGGGTAGGCAGAGAGAATAGAGCGCCACACCACTCTGTCTTTGCAAACACTCTTCGCCTCTTCCACGTTCATGCATCTCCTCATACATACCCGCCGATTGTTACGACTCCTAACCTGACCACTTTCAAGTATTTGGCATACCTGATCGTGCCATGTTTTTCTCGGTCTTCCTCTGCTTCCTTTCCCAATTACATTCGCCTCATAAATTTGTTTTACCGTTCTTACCTCACTCATTCGTTCTACATGTCCAAACCATCTCAACACACCTTTCTTAATTTTTAACATAATTTAAAACAATTTTATTTAAAACAACTGTTAATAAGTAGTATGTTATAAAAATTATTTATTTATTTATTAGGAAATTTTAGAGCAGTTACATCAATACATTCACATAATTGAGTAATAAAAAATAGGTATTTGTAATATTTCAGTTATAAAATTGATAGATATAATTTAATTTAAGAACCTGGAAGAAGGACGGGAGGGAGGAAAAGGGGAAAACGAAAAGATCAAACCTTTAGTCTAAGACAAAATATGTATAAATTGGGTTCCACAACGATATGAAAATCGACTTTAAAATAACTTCAACAATAATTGACTGTATTTAGCTAATACCAATCAGAATACAATATAATTAAATGCCATTTTTCTTAAATTAATCTATGTATATATATGGACTTATTCATGTGAATATAAAAATAGGTGTACGCATATGTTTTTTTTAAGGTTTCACTAAGAAATGGCGCTACCGAATACTACGCGGTGTATGAATTTGAATGAGGCAAATGTAGTTAGTTGGAAATAAGCAGGGGAAGACCGAGGAAAACTTGGCATGATCAAGCGTGTTAAACACTTGACAGCATCAGGAGTCGAAATAATCGGTGAGTATGTATGTAAAAGCAGTATGCATAATTGGGGGGGAGGCAAAGTCATATGAATTATTTATATGAAAATAGTGAATATGGTTTTGTTTTTAATTTAATTATTTGACTATTTTTAAGATATATCTTAGCACATATACATATAACATATATCGCTCACTCCTTTCAACAACTTCATGTATCAAAAATCGTCAATTTTCAGTTGTGCGTGTTTTCGGAATGCCCAGAAAATGTACTTTATTTATCCCAGCAAAAGTGGCATATTTTTAACTTAATATTTACCCGCTACAGGGCAGAATGTGTTGTCTTTTGCATTTTGAAGAAAATTTATTGTTTAATTATTTTTTTAAATATACTTTTTATTTTTCAAATGGAGAAAAAACCTTCAAGCTTTACCTAAAAAGATCTGTTGCACAGTAAAAAGTTCAATAAGTGGCTAAATATTGATATTCAATACATTGTATTATATTTTTAAACTTTAAAAACAATCTCCTGAATTATCAAGTTTTTTGAAATATGACGTTGTTGAAAGGAGTGAGCGATATGTGTTTGTGCCTTCCCAAAGAAAAACGTCGTTTTATTTTATTGAAAAAAAATTGCAGTTATGTTAAATAAATAGGCCTTAATTAGAAACCGTATTCGTGATATTGAATTTTTTCAATGCTACGAAATATTTTCGTGATAATAAAGTATTCACTTTGTCGCCTTATGTGGAACAGCGCAACAAAGTAAACGGAGTAATTTCTGTGTTTACCGCACAGCCATTATTCCCTACACGTCAATAATTTTCATCGGAAATATTTGAGAAATCCCCTTAATACGGCGGAGGCACGAATGTGCGCTCGGGCCGAATGTGACGCCGACATGAAGTGAAACGTTTCAAATGCCTTCGCACTTGGGCACGCACGGAATTATAAATCAGCACAATTAGACCCGAAAGCCAACGAGCGAAATTTATTTCGTTATTTGTTCGCGCGCGGTCGATAAATCTGGAAACTTCAAATAAATACAGCGGGAAGCGACACGGCCGTATGACAAATACGAAGGAAAATGAAAAATTCGTTCGGGGCACCGAGTTGACGCGGCGAAAAAAAGGTTTGTGAGATCTCGCGGTGTCGCGCGACAGCTCTGCTCGATTCATCATCCGAGGAATGCCCTCGCAGTGAATGGGCCGGCAATTAGTGCGAGGAGTAAACATTATAAATAAGACACGGCGACGCCTAAAGGACGCCGGCGGACGCGCAGCTAGCGGCGCGGCGCTCTCGCGTTTTGGGAGTTTTTCCTGCATTCGTTCGTACTTATCTACCTTTACATTTGCTTTACATTTTGTATATTAAAACATTGATATCTTTATGGTATGGTAATACAACCAGCGTTGCCAATGCCAATTTTAATAATTCCTCAAAAATCTAGGTCAATTTCCCAACATGGGGAAAAACAAAGTCCCGATTCCCCACAAATTCCCCACATAATTATCCCATGGAAATAAACAAGTTTTCATTAAAAATCGGTGAGTATGTATGTATTGTTTTTATTTAAAATATTTTTGCCTTAATTGGGCTTTTACATAAAGTACGTGGTAATTAAAAATACATTTGGTACTTAAAAAAATATGTAAGAAAGTACAGCCTAAAAAAACAGCTAATATGTAATATATATATATATATATATATATATATATATATATATATATATATATATATATATATATATATATATATATATATATATATATATATATATATATATAATAACAAACAGAATAATTGATACACTTTACTTATTATTTTGTAGCATAAACAATTTCGAAGAATACATAAAAAATAATACTAAAAGGAGAATAATATACAAAAAATATATCTACTCAAAAACATTATTATATTAATAAATGGTCAAATGTAAAAATCTTTGCATTTTCCCCACATAGTGCCGATCCCTACAAATTCCTCAATCGAGTTGAGATTCCCCGCAGTTTGGGGAATTCCCCACAAATTGCAACCCTGAATAAAACACTCTCCTTATCATTCATCGTTCACTTTGTGTAATACCATTTTTATAAACACTCATTCGTGACTACCGCTTTCGCATACGCTTTAAGTTATTAACAAAACGCATACTAATTGTAAACAAACCACGCATTGAGTTAATATTACATCAATGTAAATCAATTGATAACATTCCTGAAACTGATATTGGTAAGGCAGACTACACTCTTATTAAGTTTTATTTCATTATACACGACTAGTTTCGAAAACTAGAGTTGTTTTCATCGAGAGGTGATTAGTTTTATTTATTGGTACTTTTTTTTTTTTTTTTGGAATCTGAGCCCACCATCCACCCGCAGCAGTTATAGAGTCCTGAGGGACTCTCTGTCAGCTGCACATAGAGGAAAATCTTCAAAATATTTCTGAAGAAATAAATATTGCTCTATTCAATTAATATTAGTTACTAGTTCTCTATTACTTTAGTCTTTAAGTCATCGTTTGTGTTCGTCTTAAATTGTATTCTGTTTTTTTTTTTTTTGGAAACATTGTTATTTTTTTTGTTGTTGTGTTCTTATTGTTTTTATTTTATTAAAATTAAAAGAGGTAATGAGGGGATCCCGAGGGGTGGGGACGAAGTGTCGGCCTCTGTCCGTACATCCTCCTCCCCCCTCATTATTTATTGGTACTATAAAAGTGTTAAGTTAAAAAAATCTTAACTGTTTTTCCTCTAGTTATAATCTTAAATTGCATTATTGAAGGCAAAAAGTAAACAGCAATCTCTAAAATTAATCAATATCATGATACATTTAATATAAAATAGTTTAAAATTATAAAAAATAAAATTAAAAAATTAAACACTGCTGATATTCACACAAGTGTAACGATTGAATTAACATAATATTGACAAGATAAAGCAAAACAATATTTTCATCTCAGATTATTAATTTTACTTCCAATAAACTCAAATTATCCCTCTAATTCAACTCAATTTATTTTCCGTGGAAGACAAACGCTTCCCCTTCTCCGATTTATTATTATTCTCCGAAAAATGTGTAATGTGAAAGTCTGGGTAGTCATAGGCTGGTTTAAGTGATCACTTTAGACAAGCGTAAAGTTTACCAATTCTACCATTGATTGACAACCAACATTTTTCAGTAATAATAATATTATTTATTAATAAATTGATAAATTGCGGCCGAGTAAGGAGTTCAAATAATTGTCGGGTATGTACGAGGAGATGCATGAATGTGGAAGAGGCGAAGAGTGTTTGCAATGACAGAGTGCTGTGGCGTTCTATTCTATCTGCCTACCCCTGCGGGAAAGTAAGAGTTAGTTAGTTAGTTTTTATAATAATAATATGAGATAGTCCAGATTTGTGAACGAGCATTTGGACACACTCAAAACGTTGCAAGAATCGCTCGCACTGGGGGAAGAAGATGGCCGAGGCCGATCGCGGAGATACGCAGCGGACGAATAACGAATAATGGTCGGTTTTTTGCGGCTTTTTTCCCGGCCGTCGAGTGTCGTCGGCGGCTCGGCTATAAATCCCGGGAGCATATAAATCCACGCCAGACCAATTATACGGAGTTATGGGAACGGCGGAACATTGCCGGATGGCGGATGCATCCGCGGAGCTACCTCGCTCCGAGTGCGGAGCAGCGAGATGCCTCGCTCAGTCCGGTCAATAGGGACTCTTACAACCCGTAGGGGTACAACCCAAATAAGAAACACATGCATGTAATGGATCCTTGTCAGACAGGAGGAATATCTAATTTAACATACTCAATTTAAAAAGGATTGTATTAGATTCGTTTTGTGTTTACAAACAAACAAACAATCCACACTACTACTATTACAGCTCTATAAACCATAGACAATAAACCATATGACGTCATAAAACGTTATATGACGGAAATTTGATGACGTATGCGAACGCACGTTTTTCGTTTTATTCAAATATCTAAAGTTTAAACATTAATATCTCCCTTAGTTCTCTAGAGATTTCGATCATAATGTTATCGATAGTCTTGTGATTTTTCATATTAATTTATTAGCCAATAACCCTACATTCTTATAAACGCCTATTCTTTTTTAACCTTCCCCTCCCGTTGATATGTATTAACTAAAACTTGACTTTAAAAATGAGAATATCAACATTAAATACAATAGATACGGGCTCAAAAAGATTTTGTATTTCTCCGTAATACTTTTACGTGTTACATAAAAGTAATATAACATAAAGTAATTCATTTGCAGCGACGGTAAATTTTTTTTTTTTTTAAATCGGGGATTGAATCATTAATACACAAACGTTTCCCAAAGTATGCGTGCGTGCCGCACTTTGCGTACACGCGTACGCGGCTTCATACTGTTTCCGACGATCTCATTTAAGTTGCGCACAAGTCGTCCTTCAGGGTGGTCGTGATGAATTTTTTCTTTTTTTTTGGTATTTACCAGAGCTAACTTTACAAAATTGATATATTTTAACTTCAACTATTCTAAATAGAACATTTCAACCTTTTTTACATTTTTCCCGTTTTTAAATCATATTTTCATATGGTGTACAAACTACATATTACCGGTGCACGCGGAAGGTTTAAGCACCGTAAGGGAAGGGTTAAACTAAATCGGATCTAGCTGAGTAACTGAACTAACTAAATACTTTACTAAACCCTTTCACTGCCTACACCGGGGCACTTCTAGAAAATTTGGTGGTGGACTTACAAACTTGTATTTATTTAGATAGGCAGTGACAGGGATATTGAAAGCTTTTAAATTTAAATTCACGGAAAAATCGGGATAAAATTTATTTTCACATTTTTAACTTTGCTTTGCAAGAGCAGGCCTGTCAGAAAGCCTAGATGCTTCTGTATCAGATCTGGGAATGCGGTGGGACAGCTTTCAATATTCTTCTTAAAACCATTATCTGCACCCGATACTTAAATGCGTATTATATTGATCGTAAACACATGAAAGAAAGGTGATCAGCCCTCCGCTTCAGGCACCAATCCAGGGTAAACTGAATAAATATTAGATTGAAAAATCACATATATTTATTTGACTCCCCTGTTAATCGAACCCGGGACCTCCAGAACGGTAGCCAAGCGTGCTGACTACGGAGGCGGACAATTATAGGTAAGGAGTTTAAAAATATATATTTGCTATATATTAAGTATAGGTAAGGAGTTTAAAAAAATATATTTGCTATTTAATTTAAAAGTTCGCCAGTCGCCCAGTTGGTCGTGTACTGATATTGTATATTTGAGAGTTCCTTAATCTGTACGTTTTAAATAATGAGCGTAAACGTAAAAAGCTAATTAGAAAAAGTACTCAGAGGTTTACGTCGAGTGACACTGATAATGAGAACTTATGTCCGTTCGATAAATGATTAATTAAAATAAAATTCAACGTGGAGAGCGCATTTTCGTTTGGCATTTCCTGTCTGGACTCTCCGGTGATGGATCGCAAATCCCACGCCCGTCCAGGGGAAACGCACTTAATTGATGCAGGGAGAAATATCGTGACGGCTTTACTTAGATTCGAGGTCAATTGACAATCTTGGAGCTCTAGCATGTGTCCAATCTTCGCTCTTTCTCTCCGTTTCGCGTTATTATGAGGTGGAAATAATTATCAATTTATTTAGATAAGACTTTATCAATTGACGTATTTAGATATTAAATACAATATCCAGTCACTGCCGACGGTTTTTTTAAGAACTTCAGAAGATGTTTAAAAGAAAACACACGTTAATCTTATGTACGATATAAGATATAAAATAAAATAAAATATATTATCAATAAATATCAAGCCACATGATGAATTTTTAACTGAGAAACAGATCTTTTTGCGTAAAATCTGAATGTTTTTTCTCCATTTGAAAAATATTTAGTGTATTTAAAAAAAATATTAATCAGTACCTTTTCTTAAATGAAAAAAACAACACTTTCTGCCCTGCAGCGGGTAAATATTAAGTTTAAAATATGCCGCTTTAGCTGGGATATAGTACATTTCCTGGGCATTCCGAAAACATACACAACTGAAAATTAACGATTTTTGATATATGACTTTGTTAAAAAGAGTGAGCGATGTATTGATAAATAAATTAATTTGAAAAATAAATGTGATTCGATATTTGAGAGTAAAAACGTAATTACAAAAAAAGAAAAGTAATTAGTATCAGGTAAGGATGAAAAGAGGGTATTCATAGATAGAAGGGGATATTTGACGGGCAGTTAGGGTTTTGTTGGAAAATAGTAATATATCTAATGTTTCTTGAAGGTTAAGGCCCATTATACGATAAATTGCAACTTAATATTCTTTGAACCCAGGTAACATTTGATGTAATTGATTTTTTTTTCTTAAAATACGTTTTTTGTATTGAAAAAATAAGTTATTCATCTAAGTAAATAAATGGTTTCGAAAACAAAAGAGTAATTGAAAGGTAAGGAGTTAAAAAATAATCCAATTATATATATATATATATATATATATATATATATTATATATATATATATATATATATATATATATATATATATATATATATATATATATATATATATATATATATATATATATATATATTTATAAATATACATATATATATATATTTATATATATATATATATATATATATATATATATATATATATATATATATATATATATATATATATATATATAAAAATATATATATTTTTTTTTTTTAAAATTAGCACAGAAGGACGTCTTGTTCTCAGCGTGGATGAACGCATTGTGATTTGAGCGTTTGAGATCTCAGCCTTAAATGTGTATAATCAGAGAAGAAGTATAAAATATCATTTATAATACATACAATATAACGTAAACTTGAGTTGCATTATGAGTCAAAGGTTGTTCAAAAATCATACAGAACGTTTTGGAATATCGTGGGAAATTCATTAATATAACTGTTTATTTTTCAATAGATTCGCAAGGTTTACATTAATACCTTTTAAAACATTGATTGTTATGTGAAAAAAAAATCTAGTTTGTTTAAGGTTCCTCAATTATAAGTCATGGGAATACAAGGCCAAGTTATTTATTAGGTATTGTACAATGTATCGGAATTAGAATTAATTATTCATTATTATTTTTACACAGAACATAGAGAGCCTGAACATATTGTAAACCAGGCGATTGCCATAGATCTTCCTCTAAAGACATCTAGAAGAAGACTAAAAATTCATGGATATATATATATATATATATATATATATATATATATATATATATATATATATATATATATATATATATATATATATATATATATATATATATATATATATATATATATATATATATATATATATATATATATATATATATATATATATATATATATATATATATATATATATATATATATATATATATATATATATATATATATATATATATATATATATATATATATTATTGACACCTGTAGACAGCGTCAGTAATGACGTCGACAAATTCTAATATTTCTCAATTCACGCAAAGGCTCAGCACCGACGGGCATTATGGTACGGCTCTAACCGATCATTACGTTTATTTATCGTTAATACTAAAAAAAAGGTGATTGTAGCCTTAAGGATGATGTGCGATGACTTGCAGAACGTCCGAACTGTGCTTCTGAAACTTTATTTTGACAGTCATGGGGTCCGGATTTTCCACCTTAAGTACTTTTCGACAATGGCCAAGTCTTCTTACAAAGAAGAAATATTCAATGCGATTGTAGGCGCTTACTCTTTGTGATACGCTTCCGATGAAATCTCGTAAACACGCTACCTCAAAATAAAAATATTTTTATATTTTAAAAAAAATACACTGAATGGATTTATCCCAATATGTATATTCTTATGCTTCTCACAAAATGCTATCAAATTACTTTTTTTTGAAATCTTAACACCGATGAAGAATACAGAAGTCTGGGTATTATCAGAGTACATTTTTTTTAAAGTAACATTTCTTGCGTTTTCTTATTAATACGTAACGCTGAAGTGATTCATATTTTCCTGTAAATCTTAAATAATCGATAATTTAACGAGAATTGTTAGTGATTTCAAGGACGCGTCACGTTCATTAGGCACATTTCGTTACACGAGAGAGAGGAAAGATCGACGAGAAAGAGAGATATACATTCCGACGTCACGGGAGTGGAGTATAAGAGAGTGGAGTAAACAAAGCGGTAGAATAATATTGTCACATATCGCTCACTCCTTTCAAGAACGTCATAAATCAAAAAACTTGATTTTTCAGGAGAACGTTTTTAAAGTTTAAAAATATAATACAATGTTTTAAAAATAAATATCAAGCCACTCGCTGAACTTTTTACTGTGCACCAGATCTTTTTAAGTAAAACCTGAAGGAAAATATTTAGTTTATTAAAAAAAAAATTAAACAATTCATTTTCTTCAAAATGCAAAAACAACACTTTCTGCCCTGTAGCGGGTAAATATAACGTTAAAAATATGCCTCTTTTGCTGGGATATAGTACATTTTCTAGGCATTCCATAAACATGCACAACTGAAAATTGACGATTTTTGATTTATGACGTTCTTGAAAGGAGTGAGCGATATGTACGCGTTGTAGATACGTTAGACGCTATATATTTACAATGAAGCACCATATATCCGAAGGGGTGATACATTTTCTTTTTAATTAATCTAACGATTGAATTATATGTGATTGTATATATTTATCATTCATTTATCTAATGATTGAATTATCTGCGTATATCTATTATCATAGATATCCGAAGATGTGATACATTTTCTTGTTCATTAATATAAAGATTGAATTATACCATATGTGAATACCTATTTATCATAGGTATGCGAAGGCTATAAATTAATTTTTCTCTTTTTATAATTGTCACATACATATCGCGAAACAAGTAATACTTTAAACCGCATTTAACAAGTCAAAAGTGTACACAGCCAAATAATATTCGCGACATTAATGTAGCTTAACCACACGCTGAACTGTTTATAAAAAATATTTAAAATGCGGAAAATTTCGCGAAAAGGTAGTCAAAGATCACTACAATAATTTTGTTTTTTTTTTGTAGATTTTAAATTCAATCCTTTCTTCGGATAATTCAAAATTTATTACATTATAATACATTTTTCAACATAGATGAAGAAGGATATGGAAATTTGAGTATTTACAGGGTTTATGACCTGTCATAAGCTGGTAAAGTGATCACTTTACACAAGTATAACATTCACCATTCTACCCATGATTGACAACCACACTACCCAAATTTTTGGAACTCCTACATATATCATTAATCTCATGACACTGTACATATGAATTTACTGGAGCCATGTATGGTTGGATTAGGAAAGCTTTTATTTAGCAGAGACCCTTATATTTGGATGAATTCAATATCCCGAATTATTTTTACATATTTAACATATTTTTACATACATAGGACATTTTTTTACATACATAGTATTAGGACATACTCAAAATGTTGTGAAATGAACATTTATACCTAATGATCATTTCTGAATTCAAATAACAGTAAAAAAATTACATAAATATTATAGTTGGTTATAAATTGATTTTCAAGTATTAAATACCTGAGACATATATAAAAAATATTTAAAATTATTTAAAAATTAATAAATAAATATAATCACCTGCAAAACTCGTTTGGGAAGTCCAGTCTTCTGAGAGAGCTGCTTGAGATCTTTGGCATCAGGATTATGGTTGATTGCAAAGTAGGACTTCATGGTCCTCAGCTGGTGGTGCTTGAAGCTGGTCCTCATCCTCTTGGTCCTGGACGACCCCCCGAGGCCAGACCCGGAGCGACAGAATCCCATGTCCAGGTATTCGGTATTCAGATCTAGACAAACACATATCTTATGATCACCTGCAGATTATCGTAATACAACTTATTTACTGACAGGCAATTCACAGTTTTTCAAAGCTAGTTTGTTCAAATTCAACGCGAAACACGACATACATAATTAAAATAAAATAATTCAATGTTGACATACGCTAATATTTAATTATTTCGGCATTCACTTTGAGGTAAGACATGATTAAATTATAAATAAAAATAAAAAAAATTTTACGACACGAATATTATATTGTTACGACTAGTTTCAGAATATACAGATCTGAGAGTTTGAATATAAACCCGTAGATGGAAGCATCTTTAGTTTTCGAAACTGGTTGTTACAATATAATATTCAAGTGGCAAAAGAAAAGTGTTTTATTTATAATTTGCGCTTATATTAATCAAATCGTTCGCAACGCACACATGTTTTACACATTTATCTACTTTTAATTATGTAATATAAAAATATAAGGGTAAATGTATAAACATATATATATATATATATATATATATATATATATATATATATATATATATATATATATATATATATATTATATATATATATATATATATATATATATATATATATATATATATATATATATATATATATATATATATATATATATATATATATATATATATATATATATATATATATATATATATATATATATATATATATATATATTTATACATACCTATCTATTATAAACTAAATTTTAACTTGTTAATACCATTATAATAGTAATATTTACAAAGTAAAATTTAAAATAAAAATAATTATAAATATTTCTCTCAAAACAATTTCTAAAGTCGCTTTAAAAGCAGTAAGGCCTATTAGGTATACTCATTTATCGAGTGTCTTTGCCTAGAATTTTCACTCATGAATTTCATGTAATTATAATAACATTAAATATAAAGAGTAAATCCTCTCACGAGTGGGTATAAAACTTATAAAGTTGAAGCCTAAGTAGGGATAAGCGGTATCGAATTAGCTGCAGCTAGATTTTAACTTACGGTAAATTAAAAAATAAGGTATACTCATATCGATAAATTAAGTGCTTGCACTGGTTTAGACATACGCATTTAATCATACACAAAAAAATACAATAATGTGCCCTCATTGAGTTTTCCCGTACCAAAGACCATTTTTAAATACTTATTTATGAACCTTATGATTTTTTATGACATTCAATCAAATTGTTTATGACATTCATCTATGGCTTATGCAACACCGCTTATCATGGCCCAACTTTTGAAGGCTTTAATTCTCTAACCTACTCGTGATTGGATATACATTTTATGTTTAAAGTTACTATAATTTCATGGGTAAAAATTCTAGGCCAAAACACTCGCATCTCCATTATTCATTCACGAATAGTTCTTTTATACTAAGTTTGTTGCATTTATATAAATATTTGTTGAATATTATACCATGGAATAGAATTCAATAGAGGAAAACAGAAAATGATACACCATATTCTTTTGGCAAGCGCCATTAAAGATGAAGATGTCTAGATATGAAGTAGTTTTCGTGCTAAGCGACCCTAAAAATAATGTCTTTTTTATCGTTTCCGTTTCACAGTAACTTTTAATGATCTCTCATAAGAAACACGCTGGATATTTTTAATGTTCTGTTTTTTTTTCTGATCTGGATTAGTAAAATCAGAGGTAGTGCTGATGAAAATACTCAGGTAGTTCAACAGTATATAATGCTCACGGAGTTTAAATGTATTTAAATAAAGGCACTGCACACAGTACAGTGGCATGACACAGTAACGTACGTTAGATAGTTGAATTGGAGATGGTTTGAATAGAGTATTGAAATAATTTCAAGTATTTAAAAATAGGCACTATAACACACTGTACAGAGACATAACGTACAAGTGTACCATACGTTAGATAGTTGACATTTATGTAAGTGTTTAAATATTTTAGTGTAGGCATTTAAATAAAGGCACTATAACACACCGTACGTACAGTGGCATAACATTGTAACAAACGTTAGGTAGTTGAATTTAAACAAAAAAAAAATAAAAAATTGAGTATTTCAATAAAGGCACTAAAACACACAGTACAGTGGCATAACATAGTGACGTACGTTAAATAGTTGACTTTTAGATAAGTATTTAATTGTTTTCGTGTATTTAAATAAAAGCACTATAACACACAGTACAGTTACAATACAAACAATAGTAACATATGTTAAATAGATTACTTTAAAATAAGTATTTAAATATTTTTGTGTATTTAAAAAAAAGCACTTTAACACACCGTACAGTGGCATAAAATACAATTGTAACATACCTTAGATTGTTGACATTCAAAAAAGAATTAAAATAATTTATATTACTAAATATAGGCACTGTAACACCTCATACATTGGCATAACATAGATTTATATTATCCACTGACACTTCGTGATGGAATTGCATTTTTAATTTATTATTAGATTAAAATCAATATTTTTAGCTTTTCCACTTTTTTATTTGACCAGCGACCGGGTTTCGTCGTTACCGACATCATCAGACTGGTGAGAGGCTATACAAATTGTTATGTTATATATAAAAGAAGGCAGGAGTTGATAACCATGATTTGATATGGTTATCAACTCCTGCCTTCTTTTATATATAACATAACAATTTGTATAGCCTCTCACCAGTCTGATGATGTCGGTAACGACGAAACCCGGTCGCTGGTCAAATAAAAAAGTGGAAAAGCTAAAAATATTGGTTTTAATCTAATAATAAATTGGCATAACACATACAGTAATATACGTTAGAAGATATTGGACTCTTGATGGTTGAGATTAAGTATTAAATAATTTAAAGTATTTAAAAAAGGCAGTATAACACACCGCACAGTCGCAAAACAAAGTAACATACGTTAGATACTTGACTTTTAGATAGTTTAAATTTAGTATTAAAATGATTTCGAGTATTCTTAGAAAAGCACTATAACACACCATACAGTGGCATAACATATCGCTCACTCCTTTCAAGAACGTCATAAATCAAAAACCGTCAATCTTCAGTTGTGCATGTTTTCGGAATGCCCAGAAAATGTACTATATCCCAGCAAAACCGGCATATTTTTAACTTAATATTCACCCGCTACAGGGCAGTGAGTATTGTTTTTGCATTTTGAAGAAAAGGTGTTGTTTAATCATTTTTTTAAATATACTTAATAATTTTCAAATAGAGAAAAAACCTTCACGTTATACCTAAAAAAATCTGTTGCACAGTAAAAAGTTCAATAAGTGGTTTGATATTTATTTTTAATACATTGTATTATATTTTTAAACTTTAAAAACGTTCTCCTGAAAAATCAAGTTCTTTGGTTTGTGACGTTCTTGAAAGGAGTGAGCGATACGTAGTAATATACATATATAGATAGATAGTTGACTTTGAGTCACCGCTATATAATTTTATTTTCGGTTCCAATAAATATTTTTGTCATTATGTATAAGTACATTGGCCGGAATAAAAGATCTAGCTTATAAGTCTTCTATACTCAAAATATAATGAAATAGTAAGATTCATAGGTATACCAAAAGTGTAATATAGGATTATGTATAAGAAAGATGAATTTTCATTTTTTGGTTATAAATTCTTTAGGTTTTGTGTAATTTTTATCGTTTTATTTTTTCGACTAATGTATTTTTAATTATGTAATTTATAAAAGATGAAAAATCAATTATTATGCTAATGTCTTCAGTTTTTTCATTCAAAGGCCATCTAGTTTTAATAATATATTTATTTTTAATATTTCTCAAAAAAATTATTGCGCAATGCGCTACCTCTATTGCGCACTTTATTATTTTTTAAATACTATTATTTTTCCACAACACTTTCCATAGTGATAAAAAATCGTTTTAAAATGCACAATTTAATTTCGGCATACAAATTAAAACTGAAATGCGAATGTATTTGAAATGTTACCAGGTATTTAAATAGAAAATTGTATAGACGTAAAACAAGAGATTTGTCGACTTTTTAATGGTCCCACGAGAAAGAAGACATCATGATATCTAGGAGCCATATTTTAGTGTGGGGAATAAAAAAAATATCACAAAACACCAAACTGTTCACCAACCGAGAAGCAAGTCCATTAAATCGCCCACATCAACTTACCACAGAGATCCGTATGAAGATACGATTAATCCTGACGTTTTCAAACAGTTTCAAACTGCCTTCATTATTTTATTTTATTAATTTTGTTGATTTCTCATCACACTCATACAATTTCAAATTACAATTTACAATGAGTCGGAACTTCTCGGTTCGAACCCACTCTACCACAATTTAATACCTATTTCTAATAATGAGCCACCTAGGCTCACAAAAATAGTATGAAATTGAAATATTTGTGTAAATAATAAAAACACATATATTTCTCTTAAAATATATATTTTTTAAATAATGTGTCCTCAATGGGTTTTCCCGTGCCGTGGGCACATTTTACAATACTTGTTTATAAAACTTAATGAACAAAAAAAATTGTATGATATACAATCAAATATGGCTAATAATGCGATCTATTTCAGATCTATCCATATCTATTATTCTTTTTTTTAAACCTAACCTAAAGTCCAAGTGACTCTGAAATCTAGACACGGTTTATGCAAAACCGCTTATCATGGCTCTACTGAGGCTTCAACTTTAAAGGTTTTATAGCCTATACCTGCTCGTTAGTGGATAAACTCTATATGTTTCAAGTTACTAAAATTTCATGTAATTGATGAGTAACGTGACTATTTATTTTTGTCCTCAAAACGGGACATCTACCAATTTTTTTAACACTATGTATATTCAAGAAAACACGTATTTTTTCATAGTTTTTATGTACTAATAAAAAGAAAAGGAATGGTTACTAAGAAAATAAGAGGAATAAATACTATAAATATAAAAAAAATTGTTGTTCAGGCTATCTAAAAACGGGACGGTCCCATTCAAAACGGGACATATGGTCACTATATTCATGAGTGAACATTTTTGGCAAAAAACACTCGCATCTCCATTTTACTAACTAACTAACTAACTAACCATCACGCCGCTTCCCCGCAGGGGTAAGCAGAGAGAATCGAACGCCACACCACTCTGTCTTTGCAAACATTCTTTGCCTCTTCTACATTCATGCATCTCCTCATACATACCCGACGATTATTACGACTCCTGACCCGGCCGCTTTCAAGTATTTGACATACCTGATTGTGCCAAGTTTTCCTCGGTCGTCCTCTGCTTCTTTTTCCAACTACATTCGCTCCATAAATTTGTTTAACCGTTTTTTCTTCACTCATACGCTCCATTTTACTAACTTTTTGTTATTTAACTACTTAATTAATAATCGAAGCAGGTTGTACAAATTTATTTCATAATAATAGATTATTTTTCTTACCAAAAGTAATACATTCAGTATAATTAATATCAATATGAATAACAATGCAAATGTTAGTTTATTCAATATCTTAATCCTGTAAAAGCTATGTTTTGATTATAAGATGTTACTTTTAATAAATTTTATTATTTATTTTTTCATGTGGGTGAATTTTGGGAGCCACTGGGTAAGGTGGACACTCTTAACAAACAACAGGTGCGGTGAACACTAAAATATCCCCAAACTTTTGAATAGCCCCTTGTAAAAGAGACAATATTTAAAAAAAGATATATCCTGGCATAATAACAATTTAAATAATTCGTATAATATATTTGAAAAATTAATTAAAAAATTATGCCTGAGACGAGACATTCACACGGTACAAGTAAAAATTTTAGATTTTGGAAATATGTAGTTGATTGTATGCGCTGCTCTATTTGTATTTGTTGGCCATTTTGTTATGTCAGGATTGGAAAATAATTATGTAGAATTTAGCTGACGAAAATCTCTATAAATTATCAGATATACTTCTTTTCTCCACCAATTTCCACTAATTCATATATGTAAGCAATTATTGGTTTATGATAACTGAAGTATGATAAAAATACAGTAAAGTACAAATTTATAAATAACGAGAGAATACTGCGTCGATGGTAATATCTGATCTGGTTGTAGACTGACATTTCGTTCACTCCTTTCAACAACGTCATATATTTAAAAAAACTCGATTTCTCAAGAGATCATTTTTAAAGTTTAAAAATAAAGTACAATGTATTAAAAATAAATATCAAGTCACTTATTGACCTTTTTACTGTGCAGCGGATCTTTTTAGATAAAACCTGAATGTTTTTTCTCCATGTGAAAAATATTTAATATATTTAAAAAAAAAATTAAACAATACCTTTTCTTCAAAATGCAAAAAACAACACTTTTTGTCCTGTAGCCGGTAAATATTAAGTTAAAAATACGCCGCTTTTGCTGGGATATAGAACATTTTCTGGACATTCCGAAAACATGCACAACCGAAATTTTACGATTTTAGATATATGACGATGTTGAGAGGGGATTTCTATTTGTTAGTGTTTAATTTTAACTTTGAATTCTTCATCCTAAAATTTTATCAATGGTTGAGCTTCGTCTAAGTTGAAGCTTATGTTGAAATCTTCACTTATAAACATTTTTCATAAGCCATTTTGTCCTATTCATTTCACAAAAATGCTGCACCTGCAATAGTGGAAATTGTTATCTAATAAATATTTACATATGTTCAGCTAATGTACAGCTACGTATTAACACATTACACGTATAATTAGAAGGAAATTATTCTTAATTAAGTTAAACGGATCTTTTGTTCACCAATTTCCATTAATTCATATCTGCACTTGTCTTTTTCTCTATTCTACTTGGAAAACAATGAAAAGTGTTTATTGATAAATATTAAAACATGTTTAGTTGATGTACTGGTTCCCAATGCTACGCATTAACACAGTACATACGTAGAGAGTCTATGACGTATGCGGCAGAGAGAATAGAAACGATTATCCCACTCTTTCTTTTCAATTGCGAAGGGGAAACTTCATTGCTTATTTGAATGAAATAAAAAATATAAATATGTATTTAGTTTTAGTTTCAGTTTTTCACATTTTGAGACCATCTGTGACTTGTGATGTGATATATTTGAGAGAGTTAAAACGATTCTCCCACTCTTTCCTTTCAATTGCGGGTTGAATTCGAAGAAAGGGAAACGTTTCGCTTTTTCCTCCGATCTTTGCAAATTTGCCCCACCGCGCCTAGAAGTGTTTCACTTCAAAATCTTAAGTAACTTACCATACTTTGAGACCGTTTTTGACATATGAGGAGATATATTGGAGAGAGAAAAACGGATTATCTTACTCTTTCCTTTCAATTGCCGGTAAAATTCGAAGAAAGGGAAACGTTTCCCTTTTTCCTCCGATCTTTGCAAATTTGCCCCACCGCGCCTAAAAGAGTTTCACTTCAAAATCTTAAGTTACTTACTGTGTCTGCGCAATCTAAATTTGATGAAGATATTTCTAGAATGAAATAAAAAATATAAATACGTATTTAGTTTTAGCATCTTGTTTTTAGAAGCCGCACTCGGGACCCTCAGGCGATAAGGGAATCCAGAATAAGCCCGTTCCTTAAAACAAATGTCATCCGATATTCGAAAACACATTTAGGTTTATCTAATTGAGTTTACGATACAACAATGGAGGGGCAACTACCTTATTCTTAAGAGAACCAGATTTAAAGTATACTTTAAAAATATAACATTTTGAGTGTGTCCAAATACTTGTTCACAAAATCTGGATTAACTCCAATTACAGGAGTTATTTTCATATTATTTTTTGACAATAAAAATGAAAATGGTATTTCCTGGCGTTTCTCATGTGTGTGATTATAATCCAGGATTCGGACTTCACATACTAATATAAGAGTTTCTGCTTAGTAAAAAGCTTCTTTACATTTCACCAATAGATGTCTCTAGTGAAGTTCTAGTGATTCAAGAACAAGGTTTCTAAATTGGTTCATATACTTATATAGAACTTCCAAGAATTTGAGTAGTGTGGTTGTCAATAATGGGTAGAATTGGTGAATGTTACACGTTTGTAAAGTGATCACTTAAACCAGCCTATGACGGTCGTCAGCCCCGTAAATGCCCAGACTTCCATATTCTTCTTCATCTAGATGAGATGTCAAAATATAATATTTAAAAATATATTTCAATTCACATAATCGAAACGAAAAGACAAAATTCTTGGTTTTTTTATTGTTTTTGTGATCACCTGTAGATAAAATATCTCTAGTTTAGAATCTTCATTCATCAGTTTTCTTAAAATTAATTAAAGAAATACATTATTTGTTTCATTCATTGATTCGGTAGACAATTTGTGGTATTATATCCATTTTTAATTAAATTTTTACTTGATAAATATCAATATTTAATAAAATATATTGTGACACGTGTCTCGATGCGTTCCGCATCATTTGGTGTTTGAAAATGATGGGGAATGCATTGAAATACGTGTCACAATAGATTGAAAGAAATATATATGTAATAAAACCCTTATCCGCACCCAAATGGTGCATAGTGCACTGTCATACAAACGCAGTGTTACTTTATCGTTTATACATGAAGGAAAGGTGATCAGCCCTCCGCTTCAGGTACCAGTCCATGGTATATTTCAGTCCATTTAGAATAAATATTACAGTGAAAAAATCACTAATATTTATTTTACCCCCCTTGGGAATCGAACCCGGAACCTCCAGAACGGTAGCCGAGCGTGCTGACCATTACACTACGGAGGCGGACATTGAAAGAAATAGTAGTGTTAATAAAACACATTTTAAATGAATTAAAAGTACATGATTTGTCTTAGAACAACGTTCATTATAATAAAAGGGATATATGGATTCCACTAATATGTAAGACAATAGGGATCTACAAAGTACTTGACTAAATTTAAAAAAATATATTTATGGTATTCATTTACGTTAATTAGTTGAAAATTTATTAAAAACTTTGAAAGACGATTAATTTCTCTGTACACTTTCATATCGTAAATATTTATTCCGTCTGAATATACACTAGCGACGTGTCTTAATGTTTCCACCTCTTTCCTGATCTTTATTTCTAATACCGCCGGTTAAATTCTATAAAACCATTTTTTAATCTTCAAATAATAAAATCGTCGCCAAATGTAAAGAGATTAATGCTTAAAATCGACTGGTTCTTGAACCTCAAAGGTCTCACTTATAGCGCGTAATTTTTGTGTAATTTCTTAAGATCATTTTAAAACTCTCCCACTTGTAAAGCGTTAGTAAAAAAAGAACGAAATTAATTCGAACGTTTTAGGAGAATCGAAGTTTACAACACTGTACAAATGATTGCTGTACCCATTAATCATGTGATCCAATAGCAACGTATAGGTTACCACTCGATACACTTTGAATGGCCAGAGAAGCAAAATGTCCCCCAAACGCCACAGACATCCATCACACTATCAGCGCGATCAAAGCGGCTGACAGAAATCGGTAAATACGTTGGTAGGAAACAAGTATAACCTGCGGAAAACGCTCGATCGAAACCAGTCGACAAAACGGCAGGTGCTTGTGTATTTTCATATCTTAGATCGTTTCATTTACAACTATTTACAAACAATCCCAGTGTGGGGAAGAAGATTTTTTTAATTAAACGTATAATATTATTTTTTGACATCTCATCAAAGATGAAGAAGAATATAGAAGTCTGGGCATATACGGGGCTGACGACCGTCAAATGTAAACGACGTGTGCTGACGACTGTAAATGCCCAAAATCCATATTATTATTCATCTTTGATGAGTTGTCAAAAAAATAATATGAAAATAACTCCTGTAATTGGAGATAATCCATATTTTGTGAACAAGTATTTGGACACACTCAAAATGTTGTAAACTTATAATATATTACATTTTGGACTGGTAGTTGATTTTGTATATTATAATAAAACCCTTATCCGCACCCCAATGGTGCATAGGGCACTGTGTCATATAAACGCAGTGTTATCTTGATCGTTTACACATGAAGGAAAGGTGATCAGCCCTCCGCTTCAGGTACCAGTCCATGGTAATATTGAATAAATATCACAGTGAAAAAATCACTTATATTTATTTTACCCCCCTTGGGACCTCCAGAACGGTAGCCGAACGTGCTGACTATTACACTACGGAGGCGGACGAAAATATATTATACGAGTATAATAATATACATACATATGCATATGCATAAGGAAAAAGTCTACCAAACAATTGCCAGACTTACACTCCTGTATGGCTCCGAATACTAAAACACTTACTCTAGGTTACTAAAAATTGCTAAAATGCGACTGTTTAGATGGTCAGCTGGAGTGTCTCTTAGAGACAAAATAAAGAGTTCACGCATTCGTGAAAGCCTGGATGTAACCGACATCAACAGAAAGGTATAGGAAAGGCAATTGAGATGGTATTGGCTTATAGGGCGTAGAGAACCTGATCATATTGTAAACCAGGCGATCGCCGTGGATCTTCCTAGAAAGACAATCTAGAGGTAGACTAAAAAATTCATGGATGCTGCAGAAACATAGTTCGAAGGCTACGACCTAGGTGACGTTGTTTTATATATGATAGAAGGACCTACAATCTGAGGACGAGGAGAGCTGACCCTAAGAGTCTACTAATTCCATAAAAAATGACATAAGCAGGAAATTAGGTGAATGATTGATCGTTGCCGTTTGTTCAACAAGCCAACTGTTTAAATAGGTACTACACACACACACACACACACACACACACACACACACACACACACACACAAACACAAACACACACACACACACTCACTCACCCCAACCAACATAAGAATAGCATTATCGGAGGATTTTTTGTAATTGGCCATAGTTTGGTTAATTAATGTTGTATAATATATTGTTTTGGCTGTAAAAATCCCAAATAAAATAAAATAAAAAATAAAATAAAATAAAATAAAAAAAGACGATAAGTTGGGATGGAGCCAGGAAGAAGAAGAAAAGACACCGAGTCGCAAAATTGTTTAATGTATAAGGGTTTGAAAATGTATGATGAGATGTCTGAATGTATGAAGAATGAAAAGAGTCTAAAAGAATTTAAAAATAATTTTTTGCTTACTGAAGAACATTTAAATTGATAAAAGTTTGTATTTGTTGTAATATAAGCTAACTGAAGAAAGAAAAATAGACACCATAGCTCTGGCAAAAAGAAATGAGAAGCTCAAATACACACAGCAATCCATCTAAAGATCCACTGAAAATGTGCCTATATCGCTGAATGTTGTGCATTCCATAGATTGACTTGGTCAGTATGAGGATATGTATGAATATGCAAGAGGTGATGTTTGTAAAGAAACATTTGTGTGGCGTTATATTCTCTCTGCTTACCTCTGCGGTGAAGCGGCGTGAAGATGAGCTAGTTTTTTTACGTCACATAGGAAATAAGTAATCTCTAAAATACGGGCAGGTACATACGTCGTTGGTTGCGTACGAAGCGCTGCATATTATAATATTAATATATGTACACACACAGTTCCCTGCCCAGCGCTGCAAGGTGCATAATTAGGGAAATAAAGTTGTACCGAGTTAAGAAAAATTGTACCTTTTCGGTGGCTAATTGGTTGATTTATGTAGCGCTCGCGAGGAACGTATTGCGTGAAATAAAATAAATTGTTTTTTATTATCGCCGAACGCCTCCCACCAGACGGGTTCGTCTATAATTAAGCCTATACAGTAAATGTATGCGAAAAATAATGAGATAATCACGCCGTAATGAGTGAATGTTAATAAAAATACAATAAAAGAAATCTCAAATTCGAGAGAAAATTATATTTATGTAGATTCGCTTCTCTCGTCCGTTAAAGTTATTCGTTTGCTTCCAAGTATTAAGTTTATGTTCAGCATTAAATGTGAATTTTATAGCACATTTGCGAGACACATTAATCCAACTAGATTATTTTGTGTGCAGTGCTTCCGTATTTAGGGCCCCAGCGGACGTGCGAGGGTCATCCGGAAAGTTATACTCGTTTATAAAAAAAATCTAGTTTATATATAAATACAAACAAATATGAAAGTTTTATTTGAAAAGAACATACCTTAAACTACTTCCGTACATAGCCACCTTGCAAATTTAAGCGAGTTTTTGAACCTCAGCGTCATATTTTTTTAGATGGGAGGTGCATTTATTATTTACCTTGTTTATAATGTACAAGGTTTATAGATTCATCTGTGGATATTTGTATATTTTAGTTACAAAACATGTTACATTTTAATGTGTTGGGAACAGGAAGGGTAAACAAGTGTGAGCCAATCAGGAACATTTCAACATTTGCACATTGCAGGAGAAACCGGACTATTGACTGTCGTCGACAGGCCTTCCGTTCCACTACTAGAGGGATTGGGATTTGTATCCTAGCATGGTTAATGGTATCAAAATCCTTCACTATGAGCGTCCTAGCGTCATATTCCTCTTGCCTCAGTATATTTAGATACGTAACACAGCTGCGCATAGCTCTTTACCGCTTTCGAATGACTTCATGACCTTTGGAGACACTATCATTGCCAATGCATAAAGTGCGACATTGAAGAAATTATGGCGGGTGAATCGAAATTCATCAAAGGTCTTTGACTACTGGCGTCATCCTCCTTCACGATAATGCCAGGCCTCATACGGCTGGCATAACACAACAACACAACAATGGGAAACTTTCAACCATCTACCCTATAGTCCAAACTTAGCTCCTTCAGATTACCATCTGTTTACAAAACTCAAGGAAATTTGGGCAGAAAAGAAATTTGAGAGTGATAAAGAATTTAAACCAGCTGTGATTACGTATCTCAATACACTAGTGGCGGAGAAATATAGAAAAAATTATCGCACGATACGAAAAATGCTTAAATTCGCTAGGTGACTATGAAGAGAAGTAGAAGTAGTAGTCTAAGGTATGTTATTTATAAATAAAATGTTCACATTTGTTTACATGTGTCCTCACCAAAACGTAACATTTAAATTTTAAATGATTTTAAGTGATTAAGAATTCTAACTTGTAAAATTTTTACGTTTTGGTACGATTTAATGATTTTATATTGGTTTAACACAGGATTGGTCACATTTTGTCGCAATTTAAATTAAGATTTTGATAGAATACAGTAAACAGAACAGATTTGCATTTAAAGGATTTTTTTAACAATATTTTTAAATGTAATTTTTTGGTGAGGACCTCAATATATGATTTTTTATAATCCCAAATGGGTATTACTCTCCGGATGACCCTCGTAGTTTCCAGGTACCCGAGGGTTAATATTCAACTATGCATTCTAAAAGAATGTTCTCGTAGTTCGCTCTCGTTCGAGAAGAAGCTATTGTATGGGATTCGACCGAATGGCGTACTGGGTCGTGAGAGGCTAGCAGTACGTATCAAGTTCGAGTCATCGCTATGGCTGCCGATACATATGCTGGAAATAAGTCGGCATCCAATCCACACTGCCGACACAAGCTCGTCCCATGAAAATAAAAGACAGAAGCAAAACGATTCGCGGAGACAATGGTGAGTGCCTCGTTCCTTTTTTGTCTCTTCTCAGCGACGGGACCTGCCCACCTCCACCAGTTCTCATGTCGAGAACAAAGCCGAGAGACTACCTACGCCAGAGGTCGGCAAACGTAGCCAAATATGCACATTACAACAATTTTAAATTTTCTTAAGAGCCAAATCTGTATTCACAATTCTTTTTTTAAAATCATCATCCACAGCCGGTGGTGCATAGGGCACTGCATCATATAAACGCAGTGTTATTTTGATCGACATACACAAAGGAAGGGTGATCAGCCCTCCGCTTCAGGTACCAGTCCAGGGTAATATTGAATAAATATTAAAGCGAATAAATCACTAGTATTTATTTGACCCCCCCTGGGAATCGAACCCGGGACGTCCAGTACGATAACCAAGCGAGCTGAACATTACACTACAGAGGCGGACTTTTTCAAATTCTAGAAACAGGCGATTGTATGCATTCCTCGGTATGCATTTCTATTACACCTTAATTGTAATTTTAGGCAGTTAATTATTTAATTACTTTTTCCTCCTCTGCGGTGTAATCCTCAGCACGCTCGGCTACCCTACTGTAAGTCCCAGGCGCGATACCCAGGGGGGTTCAAATAAATATAGGTGATGTTTTCACTCTAATATTTATTCAATATTACCTCGTACCTGAAGCAGAGGGCTGATCACCTTTCCTTCATGTGTTGACGATCAAGAATACACTGCGTTTATATGATGCAGTGCCTTATGCACCATCGGGTGCGCATAAGGGTTTGAAAAATAATTGATTAACGGGTTCACTTAATATAACTTAATTTCATTACAGTTTTTTTTTAATAAAAAAATATTTTGAAAGTAAGGTATCCATAAGAACACCACTTATTGCGAATCCTTGCATCTCCTTTGAAAGTTCGATCAAGTCAGGTTTGTATGTCACTATTTTTAGCATGTTTTTAGGTTTTTGTCAGTATGGCGATCTCTCAGTTTGTTTATAATAAGGTTCATGCTTGAAAAATATTGTACGCATGAATACGTAGAGTCGAAGAGCCTTCCCACGGATATTTGTCCCGGAATCGCACTTAAAAGGTCAAAGAGTCGCATACGGCTCCCGAGCCACTCTTTGCCGACCCATGCCCTATACAATAAAAAGTAACCACACGATCGAATTATTTGTTTTTCCTATCATCACACAACAGGTCTGTTTTTCTGAATGTGTGAATTATATTAAGAGACCTACGTTTTTCTTTTTATTACTGATACCTACCTCCGAGTCTAAAATTGTTTTTGAAGCACTAAATTTGTGATGTTTAATTTTAATTTTACAAACCTAAAACCTGCCCGTCTCCGTAGTGTAATGGTCAGCACGCTCGGTTATCGTTCTGGAGGTCTCGGGCTCGATTCCCAGAGGGGGTCAAATAAATATAAGTGATTTTTTCACTGTAATATTTATTCAATATTACCCTGTTCTGGTACCTTAAGCGGAGGGCTAATTACCTTTCCTTTATGTGTAAACAATCAAGATAACACTGCGTTTATATGACGCAGTGCCCTATGCCCCATTGGGGTGCGGATAAGGGTTTAAAAAAATATACAGCTTTTGAAACGAAACTTGAATATTCGCTAATTGGATGAGAATTGGGAGTGAAATTTCAAGGACGCGTCACGTTCATTAGACACATTTCGTTGCACGAGAGAGGAAAATATATAAAGTAGAGAGAAGGAAAAAAGGAATACATACCAACGCCATGGATCAAAAGAGAGTGACGTATACACAATGATACAAAACAACGCTATACGTCAGACGCTATATATGAACAGTGAGGTACAACGCGTTGTGTAAAAAATATTTATCATTTTTTTTTGTGATTACGTTTTTAAGGATTGCATCCAGTGATGGTGACATAAGAGCATATTTTATATTTTATAAAATTATAATATAAAGCAAAAATTATAAAGAAACGTGACGCTGTTTAACCTAATACACTCCCATTAGTATTTTGGGGATATGAAATATAAAATTATAAAAACTTTATAAATATTATTGTATATATAACCGCATGGAAGATGTGCTCAGTTGTAAAAAAAATACTCAATATTCAATGTCGCAATCGTAAAACACTTTAAAAGACACTTCAAATGATAAAATAAGCGTGTGCTTAAGTGTTCTCTTAGGCTGGATTTTCAATAAAACAAATACTTCAATGGTAAATCAACCCATTTATAGAAGAATATCACAGGTTTATGTAACTATTGTTTATTATATACTTCTTTAAATGTAAAGCTGTACAATTCCCGAACAAATAAAAATAAAATAAAATATAAAATTTTAGTACTTTTTGTACAATTTTTACATATATCATGAAATGCAAAAAAAGAAAATAAATAAATGTTTTCAAACGTTAAAGTTTTATCTACGTCGGTCGGTAGATGGCGTACACAACACGTATTATTTTATCGTCCCGCGAAATCAATAAATAAAAGTTATTTTTACGAGTAAAAACAAAAACAATTACATGAAAATGAACGACAAGACGTCGCGATGTTCTTGTGGAATTGTGGTGAACGAGGTGTTGGCCTTTATCCAGCAGAAAATGGATGTTATGGACGAAGTCAGTTTGTGCCAACTTTGTGAATTCTTCAAGGAAGACGAAATAGATGCCGCAAAGGCAATCTTAATAACCTACGTGCCTGCTGCACAAACCAGAAGAGTGGGCGAAGGTAAGAAGAAACGTAATATCAACGATATTATTAAAATTCTGAGAGAGACAGACCCAGATACTCTGCCCAAATTCGCTGTGCTAAACATCAATAGACTGCCTCCCATCACGTTTGACTATATCGATGTGAGTTCTCTACTTAGAGAGTTAACATATCTTAAGAACGAAATCCATAAGTTAAACATTGAAACGCCAAAGAATTCGGAATCGATCCAATCTCTGAAATGTGAAGTGGCAGAAATTAAACGTCAACATAACGTAAACGACCACCATAATGTAGGTAGGAGACAGCATGAAAAATTCATACCGAACGAAGAGATAACGCCATCTGTGAACAGCGACCCAAAGCCACCAACGCTCTATAGCGAAATAGTTGGAAATGAATTGACAGATGTCACTAAAAACAAAACTCAAAATGTAAATAATATTACTGAATCTTCTAGCCAGTGGACAATCGTTAAAAATGCAAAGAGTAAAAATAACTCCAATAATAACGATAATAAACGCCCAAAATTCAAAAATAAAAACGCCATACGAGGCAGTAATGTCTCGTCTGGGCTTAAGGCAATAGAAAATGTTAAATATTTAGTGGTATCGAGATTAAGTCTAGAAACGAATTGTGAGATGATCATTGACTTTCTGAAAACAAAAGATGTGGACGTTCATAAATGTGAGGAGTTACAAACAAAATCGGGTGATTATAAGACTTTTAAAATAGGAGTTCCTGAATCCATGTATAGTACCACACTAAACGGAGATATTTGGCCACAGTACTCTTTTGTACGACGATTTTTTTATAGCGAAAAAAAAACTAATATTTCATCATGAACAATTCCATTAGAATATGTTCCTACAACTGTAAATCAGTACATCGCATAGCACCGGGTATACACGAAATTTGCAACAATGTTGACATTCTTCTCCTACAAGAAACCTGGTTGATGAAGGACGACTTAAACTTCCTGAATAGTATCCACGAGGAGTTTCTGGCCACTGGAACATCAGCAATGAACTCTTCCGAGGAAATAATTCAGGGAAGACCACACGGAGGCGTAGCCATACTGGTAAGGAAGCAAATTGCTAATGTAACTATTATCGAATGTGGTGACGATCGGATGGCGGCAATAACCATACAACATAGCCACGGAGTCACTCTATTGGTAAATGTTTATATGCCAGTATGTTGCAACGAAAACCTGCCTGTCTTTGTGGACATCTTGAGCCGAGTTACAGCTATCGTAGATGAAACTCAAGTGAATGAGTTAATTTGTATGGGAGATTTCAATGCGCCCATACACAGTAGATTCATGGAGGAATTAGATGCCTTTTCTCAGGAAAACGAGTATAGTATCTATGACGTGAAAAAACTCGACATCAGCTCCTTTACGTTCTTCAGTGAGGCGCATAATACTACCTCTTGGTTGGACCATTGTATAATATCCAGTACGCTCGAACAGCGGATCACAAATATCCATATTGACGACAACCAACAGATGTCCGACCATTTTCCACTACACATACAAGTGGAGATGAAGTGTAAATATACATCTAAAAGTAATACTCAAATAAATGAGGAAAAAATTAATTGGAACAAATACAGTCAAATACAACTGAAGAAATACCACGATAAGACAGAGTCGCTCTTTAAGAAAATAATAATTCCTTACGAAGCTTTAACATGTGAACAGTGTATAAACCCACATCATAAATTCATTATTAAAGAATTTTACGAAAGTACGATAAAAGCTATGCGAAATGCCGCACAACTTGCATTTAAAGTGAATGCAGGGGGGCCCAAAAGCGGAAAACAAAATTCAGGAAACATTCCAGGATGGAATGAGCAAGTAAAACAAAGCCATATTAATGCACGAAATGCCTTCAAAGCGTGGCTCATAGAGGGAAAACCGTCTACAGGACCAGTTGCCCAGAGGAGAGCGGAAACGCGAAGTATTTTCAAAACAAATCTACGCACGGTGGTGAAGAATAAAAAACAGATACAAGCCGATATATTGGCAAAGAATATGCTTACTGCTGATTTCAAAATGTTCTGGAAACAAACAAATAAAATGAGATCGTCCAAAGCTACAAGACCCACAGAAATTGATAACATAACGGGTGACGGAAAAATCAGCGAACTATGGAAAGCCCACTTCAGTTCAATGTATGAGAAAACAGGAAGTGCGGAAAATTGTAATATTTACAATAAAAATGCTAACAATATGCATCCACTGAGTCCCTGCATTATACAAGTGAAGGAAATCCAGACTGCCATTAGGTCACTGAAATGTAATAAAGCCGCCGGAGGAGACGAAATTTGTGCTGAGTACCTTAGATATGCTAGCGCGAGAATACACGTACTGTGGGCGCTAGCTTTCACAGCAATGTTCCGGCACTCGTTCATACCTGAGTCTCTGTGTACGTCAATAATTATACCTATTGCAAAAAATCCTATGGGAAATTTAACAGAAAAAGAAAATTACAGGCCAATAGCGATTTCCACCATGGCGGCAAAAACCATAGAAAACATAATGATGGAGAAAGCTGTTGAAAACCTAAAAACGACCGACAACCAATTTGGTTTTAAAAAAGGATCGGGAACGGACACAGCTGTCTTCGCTGTTAAAAATACTATAAATATATATGTGCGCCGAAATACGCCAGTATATGCCTGTTTTATGGATCTCAGGAAAGCATATGATACAGTAGTACATCACATTTTGGAAGAAAAAATACAAAAATCAATTGAATGTCCTACGACGAAATGCATGTTAAAAAACTGGAACGAAAATCTCATTTATAGAGTAAAATGGGGGACCGAAACCTCAACTCCGTTTAAAGCTCAGCGAGGACTCAAACAAGGTGGAATCACATCTCCTAGCCTATTTAACCTTTACGTGGATGCATTACATGATAGGTTAAACCAAGTAAATGCGGGATGCTCCATAGGAGGAGGGAGAGTGAATGCCATCTCATACGCCGATGATATGGTCCTGATGGCACCATCGATAGCTGGCCTACGTAAACTTATTGCCATTTGTGAATGTTATGCCACAGAAAACGGCCTAGAGTACAACGCCAAAAAATGTGAGCTTGTGGTATTTAAACCCAAAAATTACTCATTAAAGGTACCGCCCATAACTATAAGTGGACAAGAAGTTAAGCGGGTAAGTAGCTTCAAGTATTTGGGACATATCCTACAGGAGAACTGTGCGGATGATGAGGACATCAAGCGCCAGTATCGTGCTCATTGCGTGCGGTCCAATATGCTGACACGCCGTTTTGCCCACTGCTCCGCGCAGGTAAAAAATAGACTGTTCCAAGTGTTGTGTACGCAGCAATACGGCAGCGAACTATGGTGTAAGGTTACACAACGAAGCTTAAAGAGCATGAAAATATGCTACAATAACGGCTACAGAGCTTTAATGAAGTTACCCCGACACTGCAGCGCGAGTGGTATGTTTGCCACAGCACGCCTACCACATTGGGATGGCCTGTTAAGGCACCGAGTGGCAGGCTTCCGGGAGAGGCTGATGAAGAGCTCCAACCTCATCATAAAGCGGCTTGTGGAGCACAGATGGGGGCTGGACATGTGGCGGCACTGGAGCGCAGTGCTGCGTTTGCCAGCGAGCTAATTTTTCGTCTACATCTCTCCAAATTTATTATTATTTTAATTTTTATTTTATTTTATTTTTATTTTTTTATTATTTCTTTCAATTTCTTATTTCCTTCTTATTTCTAATTTCATTGTTTAAATAAAATGTTGTAAAACATATATGGCTGACTAAGTATTGCACCCACCACTTAGTCAAGCTGGAATAAAGAGTTATAAAAAAAAAAAAAATTATCTTATTTATTCGCGCTAAGCAATGTTCCGACTGATTTCCGTCAAACTGTCGCTCGTGTATGATGTTCTAACGAAAGAGGAATGATAATATAACACACAAGTATATGTAGATATATCGCAGTACATATTTTCCATCTACATACTGGCGCCACGGGTTTTTGACGAGTGGCGTTTTTTTTTGACATTCAGCGACAGGTGTAAACTTCGGCCTATGGGCGCCCAGCAATGTTGAATGACAAGCATGGACGACTGTCAAGTCCTCACGATTCCAACTGCCGACCGAGGTAGAGGGCAGACAATGCTCGGAGCAGCTACGTCACAAGTAGCGCTTTTTTCGTGAGACCCGAATGTGCTTTGTTCTCCGATCGGCCATCTTGAAAGTTTTTATTTTAAACTTTATCGTATTTTATTCATATTATTTTTTGACATCTCATCAAAGATGAAGAAGAATATGGAAGTCTGGGCATTTACGGGGCTGACGACCGTCATAAGCTAGTTTAAGTAATCACTTTACACTCGTGTAACATTCACCAATTCTATCCATTATTGACAACTACACTACTCAAATTCTTGAAACTTCAATTATGTTGATCAATTTCGAAGACAACTGTTTGAATCAACTAGAATTTCACTAGAGACATCTATGATGAGAAGAGAGAAAAATTTTATCAAGCAGAAACTCTTTCATTTGTATGTGAGGTCCGAATCCTGGATTATATTCACGTACTCGAGAAACGCTGAATATACCCTTTTCATTTTTATTTTTAGCTTATAATTTGACCATTTAATGTGTGTCCAAATACTTGTTCACAAATCTGAATTATCTCCAATTAGGAGTTATTTTTAATTGGAGATTATCTTGATTTGTGAACAAGTATTTGGACACACTTAAAATGTTATATATAGTTGTTGTTTTATTGAATGATATGCCCAAATTATTCGATTCACACGACGTACTCGTAGGTATTTGTTCGGAAGTGGTTTGGTTTGAGGAAAAAATTGGCGCGTGCTTTAAGCGCACCTAAGCCAGGGGTAAGGTACGTTGGCCACAACTTGTAACTACTGGAGCTTAACCATAAACCGAACAAGCGACCAACAAACCCATTATTACTAAACGGCCGATGGATTGAATCTCGGTGGTCGATCAGTGCGGTTGGACGAATTACATTGAAACAAAGAAAAATAAACAAATTAATTCGACGTACCTATACAAACAACACCAAGATTAAACTCAACATCTCGCGAGGAACTTCTCGGGCGGCGATTCGATAACCGAGTTGGACGAGAATCGAGAGTGAAGTTTCAAGGACGCGTCACGTTTATCAGACACATTTTGTTACACGGTAGAGAAAAAAGATATAACTTTTCAATTCTTTCATACATCGATTTTTCACACCTCTGAGGGAACACATTTCTTCAGTCTATCAGACCTATCATAGGCTAGTTAGCGATCACTTTACACACATGCAACAATCACCATTCGACCAATGATTGACACTACATTGCTCAAATTTGTTAAACTTCTAGATATATTGATCAATCTCATGACGCAGTAGGACATACGAGTTCGCAACAGCCATCTATATTGAATTGAAAAAAGCTTTTATTCATCAGAAACTTTTATTCAAGGTCCGAGCCCTTGATAATTTTTATATACTGGGAAACGGCTAAAAACGTTGTTATTTTTTTTTATTTAGCTTATAATTAAGCAGTCTTTTTTATTCACAACATTTTGAGTGTGTCCAAATACCATATATGTTGGATTGAGGAGACAGTTTTATTTTGAACAAGTATTAAAACACACTCCAAATTTTGTATATGTTATAATTTCATTCATAAAATTTTATTAAAAGACAAAAAAATATATATGCGCCGTCCCTGCGTCAGCTCGCTTCTTGTGGTTACGGTGTATTGGCTGGGTATCCGGTGTGGCGAGGTACTCGAACACATGGGCGTGCGGTGAAATAACTTTTCGGTAAAAAATATCATGGCCCGTGCTTCTATCGAGAAAATTGGAAAACGTCTCCATCCGAATAATGTTTATTTTTTACGACCGATTACTGGTCATCCAATCGTGACGCTAATAAAAACACGGCGTTTCGAGCAAAAAAATCATTCAAATAGAATCCCAAGTAACAGGGGTGGTACAATAACAAAAAAACTTCCTAGGCGGGAATCTGATAATCCGATAATTAGACATGATATAATTAAAAATGAAATTGCAAGGATGCATCACGTTCATCTGGAACATGTCGTTACATGAGAGAGAAGAAATATATAACGTAGAGAGATGGAGGAAGAGAGCTACACTATATTTTATATTGTTTTTTATATCAAATACCAATATACGTATTCCAAAAAAATGTGTGCGGATACACGTCTGGCATCGCTTACTGAACTGTGTGTTTAGGAGTAACCCCTTAAGGTTGATATAGTACCTACATATATATTTACATTATTGCACATACAGTATATATATTTACTTATGACAAAAACTTTTTGGCTACAAAAATTTATAATTTTTTTTGATGATATGTATATGCTTGCTTATGTTTATCTTGTGTAACAAGTAAAATTATATATTTATGAATACTTTTTTTTTCAATTCGCAAACATTGGCAAAAAACAACACTTTTAAATCAATACGTGCATAACTTGCAGCTTTGAATTAATGCTGTTTAAAATACAAGAGAAAATCTTTTTTAATTGTTATTTTGGGGACAGCGGTTTCGCCCTGAAAGACCGCAAAATTTTCCATTCTGTTATCAAATACACATCATTAAATTATTTTATCTTACAATGGCTCAAAATATGATTGAAGTATTTTACACGCATTTTAAAATTGTTTCTTTGATATTTTTGGCATAAAATACTTACCTGGAAGATTGACAGTGAACAATGAAATGTAATGATTGAAATAAGATATTTAAAATATCTACGTAACATACACAATAAAGGAGTATATGAAGTTATATTTTGTGTATTACGTTAGTAAGTGTAATATACACTCATAGAGGAGCTGCGATGTAGAATGGAGGATTACATAAAATCAAATAAAATAGGAAATTTGTTAATGGTATTGTAACCTACAGCAATTTTTTTTTAATTTCCAAATCTCTATATTGTAATACTTCATTTATTGATAAAAAAAATATGAATAATAAAATAATATAAATTTTTGCTAGAAGGTAAGTCGTAGGTGAGATGTAACCAATTGAAGCTGCCCGTCAATTGATAAATGCGTTTGTAGTATCTAGAGTCGATTATTGTAACGGTTCAACAAGAGTTGGAAAAAAAGCAGAGGAAGACCGAGAAAAACTTGGCACAATCAGGTATGTCAAATACTTGAAAGCGGCCGGGTCAGGAGTCGTAATAATCGTCGGGTATGTATGAGGAGATGCATGAATGTAGAATAGGCGAAGAAGTTTGCAAAGACAGAGTGGTGTGGCGTTTGATTCTCTCTGCCTACCCCTGCGGGGAAGTGGTGTGATGGTTAGTTAATTAGTTAGTTAGTTCAACCAAATAATAAAATGACTCGAATGCAATCAGTGTTGAACGCTGCAGCGAGACTAATTTTTAGAATTTCTAAATTCAATCACATCACTCCACTACTTCACGAAATGCACTAATAACGCTTTCCCGAAAGAGTACTAACTCTGTCTACACATGTAAAATCAACACATAATATGACTGCAAAGTATCTAAAAGTGCTGTGCATTTTAATTGAATTGGTAGATTGACGTCTCACGCTTAAATCGGCTACAACAAGCTCGGATGCGGAATGCATCGAAACACGTGTCACAGTGGATTTTAGGACATAGTGGTATTTACTAAGTAAAACATATTTTAAACGGATAGATTTTACCACAAAGTGACTGCCGAATCAATTAATGCAAGTTTTAATCAAGCTTGCCTTTTTTACAAGGCATCAGGTTCCAGCCGACCAAGATCTTTATATTTTATTAAAATTAAACACTTGAATGAGTTTTATTTATATTTGTATTTTAGTTTTAATTTGTACCAGAAGATGAAAACATCTGCACGTTTTCGAAACTAGTCGTATATATAAATAAAACTCATTAAAGTGGTATATTCAAGTGTTTAATTTTAATAAAATAATCATGTCATTCCACAAAGTTAATGCCGAATCAATAAATACTATAAGATCTTTAAATATACTGAAACTCTGTATTACAATTGTCGTCAAGAAAAGGCGGTTTGGTTGGCCTACCATGTATGGTACCTACTCCGACTACTTCCTGAGGGTCTTTATCAAGCTGAGATGTTCCTGATAGGCTCACACTAGATTATCACTCCTGTTCCAAAAACTGATTTTAAAAAAAAATCTTCAGCTAGAAGAGACAAAAATCCACTACTCGTATCCGTCTTAGTCCTCATTTTTTATTATTAAACCTTATCCGCACCCAATGGTGTATAGGGCACTGCATAGTAGCGACGCAGAGTTATCTTAATCGTTAATTGCATGAAGGAAAGGTGATCAGCCCTCCGTTTCTGGTATACTAGTCAAGGGTGATAATACATAAATATGAGATTGAAAATCTCCAATATTTATTTCGCTTCACTAGAAATCAAACCCGGGACTTCCAGTATGGTAGCCGAGCGTATTGACTACTACACTAGGGAGGTGGACACAGTTCTCATTACTTAGTCATCAGGACTTAGTCCTCATTACTTATTCCTCAGGACTTAGTCCTCATTACTGAGTGCAAAGCAAATAATAAATGCGACTCCCTTCGAAAAAATCTCCTTCTGATGATCCGGTCATCGGTCAAATAAAATAAAAGTGGAAAAAACGGTAAAGTTGCTGTTGAGTATATAGATATTTATGAAGTAATAAAAAAATATTTCTTTTGTTCACTGTCAATCTCTCTTCTGTGCATTTCAGGACTCTTACCAAGGTTTGCAGTCATGGCCTCGAGATCCTTGGGCTTCCGCTTCCGGGGCCTGCCCTTCTGCCTGGGGGCGCCGGGGGCGGGGGTGGGGGTAGGGGTCGGGTCCCCAGACGACGCCCCGTTGAAGAAGGGGGTGGGCATCATGTCAGGCGGAGCCCTGGGAACGCGCACGCACTCCGTCATCGCCTCGTAATGCAGCCTGGAACAAATGATCAATTGAAGGAGGAATCGAACTCGCACAAAATGTTGGGACTTATACTTGGATAGAATGTGATTTTCTTATCGGTATGGTTTTGACGTAGAGTTTCAAGAAAATGTATTTTGAGTATGCCAACACATTATCAAACGAGAGTCTCACATGATCAGCTCCTTTAGAATGGATGCAAATTCTGTCTGACATGAGCCACAGGATCCCTTAAAAAAACAATGGATCAGATCTTTTTAAGTTGGAAGAAATAAAGACATATATTTTCATTTAATAATAGTTGACATTAGTTTTTGACACCTCATCAAAGATGAAGAAGAATATGGAAGTCTGGGCATTTTACGGGGGTTACGACCATCATAGGCTAGTTTTTAGTGATCACTTTACACACGTGTAACATTCACTAATTTTTTTTGAGTTTAAAAAAAAAAAAATCTATTTATATTCTAAAAAACCAAAAAAAATATCCAATTAACATTCTTTAAAAAAATCGGGCCTGAGTAGACAAGTGACCTATTCGGTGGTCTCCGGTGAAATGAATGCAATTTAACGAATGCTGTAAGTTTTAATTTGTATCATACATAAGCTGAACACGTTTTAATATTTATTAGTTAAAATTTTCCACTATTGAAGGAGCAGAAATGTTGGGAAAAGAACTGGACTAATTGGCGATGATTATGAGTGGAGATATCAACATCAACTCATGATAATCTTAACCATTAAAAGTAAAAATTTGGTTAAATTTTCTTAAAGTTTAAAGTTAAAATTTAACACATATTTCAGCTACTATAAACCCGGAATTACTGTTTTAAAGTCGCATTCATTTCACCCGAACCACCGTAGAAGTCACTTGTCTGCTCACGCCCGATTTTATTAAAGAATGTATTTTGGATATTTTTTTGCTTTTTGTAATATATATATGAAAAAAATTTGTTTTTTTCAAAACTCTTTTCTTTTCAAAACCATATAATAACTTATATTTCAATGCAAAAATGACGTTTTAAAAGATCAATTAATTTCGTAAAATTTTACCTGGATTTAGAGAAAATTATGTTGCGACTTAACGAATGCTGGGCGCCATGGATCTTGTAGTTCTACGTACGTAAAGCACGTTACCATAAAGTGTATCAATTGTGATTTGTGGGCTTTGCTGAGAGGTCCTTTCTTGTATTATTTGAGAGTTATTCTTAAAAGCATATGTAACTCTACTTAGTCCAAAAATGCAAAAAAACGTACTACAAAAAATATCCCTTACTGTGTTTTAAGTTTGGACAGCCGAAATGATTAAATGCTCAAAACGGATTTTTCACAAATTACCTGCAGTAGATGGTTGAATCCCTCATGCCGAACGTGTCGCCTTTGGTGAGAGGAGTGTTGCAGAGGGCACAACAGAAGCAGTGCACGTGGAAGACCAGGTCTCGGACCCTCATCACCATCTCCGACGAGGATATGCTCGCCTGGCATCTCGCGCATCTTTTCGGTCCAAACAACCTGAGAAAAAGATTTTTTAAATACTTTAAAGTAAAATTCACAATAACAAATCTTTGTAGTAAATTTAATTCTAAGAAATAGTTTTAGTAATGAAATAAAACAACTGTTGTTTTCGTAAATATTCGTGTGTAATGAAAAAACTTAGTAAGTGGTATTATACAATTGCCTAATTTTTTAAATAATTCAAAAGTACATTTTGAGTGTGTCCAAATAATTGATGAAAAATCTGGGTTTATCCACTGGAGTTATTTTTACATTTTTGACATCTCAACATAGGTGAAGAAGTGTGGAAGTCTGGGTTTTTACAGGATTTACGAGCTAGCATAGGTTGGGTTAGTTATCACTTTTCACACATGTTGCATTCACCATGAGATTTTACCATGAGATCAAGGGATCTAAGGAATACGCTTTGACGCCATACTCGTATATGTATCACGCGTTGTGTGAGTAATATCTATCATCGTTGCATGATTATTTACATTGTTTATTACAAATATGATACTTTTAATAAGATATACCGCATATTTTAGTTACCACAAAAAACTGATAACAGTATTACCAATTAAAGCAATTGTTGATATTTTACAATCAAAATATGTATTTTTATACGAATTTTGTATATTTTTTTTTCTTGGGTAGTAAAAGTCTAACATTTATTACGTGTACGGTGCTACAGGCGGATTTAAAAAAAAATATATATATATAAATGATGCTTCTAATTTTTATACCTTGTACAAATAATACACGTTAAATAATAAATCCCTCCGTATTAATTCGAGATAATCTCTTGATATCAAATAAATACGAATGAAAATAGTAATTAAAGGATGTAATTAATTTTTCACAGAACGATGTGGATATAGAAGCCATTGTCTTAATTGCAGATCTCACGGAAACGTGTGATTACCATAACATAACTTTTATTATAATATACAATACACGTGCGGTTCTCGTGAGACATTGATAATAGCAACTTCAACACACACACATAATCAAAATTCAATTATGACTTAAGATTTAAATAGTGACGTTTGTTTCTATTAAAGCTTACAACAGTTATAACCAGTAAGAATGTTAGAGAATAGGAATTCATTGTATAATTTTGAAACTTTAAAAGCTCTCCCCGGATCTGATACAGAAGCATCTAGGCTTCTGACAGAACTCTCTTTCAAAGCAATATATATATATATACATATATATATATATATATATATATATATATATATATATATATATATATATATATATATATATATATATATATATATATATATATATATATATATATATATATATATATATATATATATATATATATATATATATATATATATATATATAAACTTATATATATATAAACTATCAATCATCATGTAACTACCAATCTATATAAATACAAGTAGGTATTTAAAACAATTATCAAGTTTCTAGAAGTGCCCCAGTGTAGTCAGTGAAATACAAAGGCAAAGAAATAACACTTGTATCTTGCTGTACAGTTTTTCAAATATTGAATCATTGCGAATACCGTTTACTAATAAGTACAAATATAGGCTAAAAAATTAAAACACTTTGGTTACTAAAATCTATATTAATAAATTACCCTCTGATTGCAAACAGCTATAAAGTGTATCAATACGTTTTGATCAATATCACTAGTCTGTTTTTGGTTGGTTGGAAGATATCGCTTTTTAGCAATAAGCCCGCCACTGTACATTTATTTTCTGTATATAAAGCTTAAATAAATAAAATAATCAAAGTAAATTGTGAATGAAAATCTTCTGAAAACGTTTCAAGTGCCCCATTAACGCGATTTGATATAGTGAAACAATTGATCGCTGTTTTGATTCAAGTAACAGCCGTAACTTTATTGTTCTATGAATGAAACAAAATACTCGTTTGCAAACGGTTTAATTATGTAAAGCAGGCAGTCAAGTGCGGGTAATTCGAGGAAGGAAGGGTTCGGCGATATGCCCAGAGCTCGCAGCAAGGAAAATTCTGGCGTATCACAAGTTTCTGAATGTCTTCACCGTACCATTGTTGGGCGCAGAGTAATTTAGATAGCAAGAAGATCACCCAGTACTGATATTGTTGCGAGCACGAGTTTGTCCGTGAGAATTTGCATTTAGGTACACGTGAACCAGTTCTAGCCGAGGAAGACGAAGTGTGTACATAAATAATAAGAGAATGGTACCGACGTGGATGAATTCGATTTCTTGACTAAAAAGTCTCTCCCATACATAAATTTAACCGAACAAGGCATCGGTTAACGACGTCCCTTCCCGGTAAGGAAGTTTATATCTCTGCAAATACTAATAAATAAACATAATCTATATTTATTCCCATCGTCCGAAATTCATATGCAGTGAAATTAAATAGATAGACTTGACGATTGAACGTGCATAATTTAACGATATATTTTTTAGTAAAAATATGGTAAAAACAACTTTTTAATGTTTTATTTGGCAGTCACCCGGAGATAGCATGTTTCTACCGGCATCTTATTTTTATTTACAAACAAAAGACAGAAAAAAATATTTACAAGAAAGTAAATTCATAGTTCAAATGTTTTTACCTTTAAAAACAACATTGTATACGGTTTCTCTTTAACTGTTTGAAAGTGGTCAGGTCAGGAGTCGGAATAATCGGCGTGTATGTATGTTAAAATGTACGAATGTGGAAGACGGTTAGTTAGTTTAAGTTTTTTTTTTCATTCCTTAAGAGATAATATTCCTTTCTTGAATGTTTTCCGCAGATACTTTGTGGCACATTTTATAAACTTTATAAAATTAAACAACTTTGTTTCGACCACTTTTTTATTATAAGTACACTTTAACCTAACGGTTTCGACAAGAACCTTGTCATCATCAGGGTTTATTAAATTCTAAAACATTAAAAATATTAAAACGCTCATAATTAATTACATTCCCTTATCAAAATTAATTGCATTGGGTTGCTATGCAATGCATACTAAAAATACCATTTAGATTTTTTGGTAAGGGAATGTAATGAATTATGAGTATTTTAATGTTTTGATGTATTTCATAGTATTTCAATCTAATGATGATAAGGTTCTTGTCGACACCGGTAGGTTAAGTGTACTAGTAATAAAAAAATGGTTGAAACAAAGTTGTTTAATTTTATATAGATAATATTCCTCATACAAATTTCCAGAACCTTATTGGTATGTCCAATTTAAGCTTGTACGAGCACAGGTAAGCAGCCTAGAGTGCTCGAACTATTGCTCTTGATCTCCTTGTTATCTTCTTAATTATAATCACCTATAACTCCTTCTATGCGTTACTTTCCAGTGTCATTCACCCTAATATATACATATATACCATCAAATATATTTAACTCCTCTCTCAAATCACCTTGCCTTCTAGTAATCAACCATCAAGTTAGTATCGAGTCGAAAATCAGAAGATGTCTTTTTATATTCCCAAAGTTAAATAACGATACAGTTCAGTGATCTCCAATAAAAAATAACCACAAATCTCCACCCAAAATGAAATAACAATGACAGTAAAAATATACTGCATTTTTTCCGGTTAAAAATATTTTTTAAAAAAACGTTGTCAATCGATTATTGATTTGTATTGGGAGGATAAGACATTATAGAAAAAATGTAAATGTCTTGTCAACGATATAAAAATGATATTCCTGAAAAGATTACAAAAAATAATTATCGCGAATATTCGGAAATTATAAACTATAACCGCTAACATTCTCCAGAAATGCCACGGCCTAATGGTTTCTTTGAAACATATCATAAAACGATAATCTATAATTTAATAGTTTATTTCACGGGTAACAATTTTAATCAATGTAATATTTATCATTATTAATATTTTAGCGTCAGATGTCATTTAGGTACATATGAATAGATTTTTTTCCTTAAAATTTCATTTAAAAATGAACACCATAGGTAATAAAAATTATATTATATGAACCAAAAACTATTGTTGTTAATTTTTTTTTATCTATTGCGATTTGCGTTTACATGTTAACTTATTTTCTTCAAATTTTATACGAGTTTTAAAAAACCGCAAATTAAACGAGGGGCAAAAAAAAAACATTTACGTCTGAATTGTAAATAAATTATATCCAATCCATTGAAATTCTCGTGTGTTTTCGGTGTTTAAAATCACCGAATACAACAACAGTATAGAGTTACAATTAAATCCCAGAAAACCATTAACGATAAATTCATGATTGGTAGCTTCTGCCTGTTAAAAATTGTTTTTCATTTTCGGGATTTGTTTTATTCTATAATTACAACATTCATTAATTTAAATATTTGATCACATTTTTTTCATCATTTGAATTTTATCTTTTAATTTGATGATGAAAAGAGTAATGAGGTACGAGAAAACGATACATTTTATGGCCATGGCAAAATTGTTTTTGAATTTATTTTTAAATCAAACGCAGATTTTTTGAGTCCACCAAGTTATAATTGATTAAAAACACATAAAAATTAATAAATATAAGTGTACGAACCTACATCCCCCATTAACTATTTTTGTCTCCCATAAATTATTGCTGCACATGTTAAAACTATCACTTAAGTACCTAGAATTGTATAGCTATGTACATAAGGACCGTCATTCCATTTAATCTTCACATTCGTTTGAAAATGCCATAACTAGGTGAAAAAATTGTCACTATATTAATTTTTATGTGTTTTTAATAAAATACAATTTAGTAGACTTAAAAAATCAGTGTTTGATTTAAAAAATTAATTCTTAAATTAAAATGGAGTTCTACAAATTAAACGCCAAATGAATTTAAAAAAATTGTTTCCTTACAAGATTCGTAATTGTAATTTAGAATCGTTTATTCAATGCAAACATACTACTTCTATTGCATCAGTAAAAAAGTCAAACGGTAATCAATTATCTTTCATTTTTAATTTTCACTAAATTTTTTCTCTCTCACTGGAGGGTTGTAATTTTATAACTGACACTGAAACGTAACGTATTCTATGCAGAACAAAAAAGGTCCCTGAACTCAATTAATGTCAAGCTTTTTACTTGAAAAAAAAAAAACATTAAAATATTGAATACATAACAATACCACATTTTATCATTTTGACGAATCATAAAAATATGTATTGTTATTACGACAACATTAACATTGTTTTGTGTAATTGATAAATATTGGAAAATAAAAAATATAAAAAATTATTAGTATTTTTTTTGCAGGAACGCCGTTCCCATAACAACGTCATTCAAAAAATCGTCAATTTTCAGTTGCGCGTGTTTTCGGAATGCCCAAAAAATGTACTATATCCTAACAAAAGCGGCATATTTTTAACTTAATATTTACCCGCTACAGGGCAGAAAGTGTTGTTTTTTTTAATTTTGAAGAAAATGTATTGTTTAATTATTTTTTTAAATAAACTGAATATTTTTCAAATGGAGAAAAAAAACATCAGGTTTTACCTAAAATTATCCGTTGCACAGTAAAAAGCTCAATAATTGGCTTGAAGTTAAATAAGTGGCTTGATATTTATTTCTAATACATTTGATTATATTCTTAAACTTTAAAAACGATCTCCAGAAAAATAAAGTTTTTTGATACATGACGTTGTTGAAAGTCAGTGAAGATATGTTAACTTATATACTTAGAAAGGAGTGAGCGATATGTTGACTTATTACGGTTAACAATTATTTTGAGAAACCTTTGCTTGATTTTAGTCAGTACGTATGAATTACTTGAAAATATAAGCCTTCAGTGCACCGATTGGAAACCTCTTGAGGTGAGTGTCTAACAAACAATTTGGGAATCCCCGCAGTGCTGTTGAGTTAACTTTATATATTGATATCATCTCTTTCGTGACTCGGTGGGTGATCCAGAAAGAACGACCCGTCCCCGCTTGGGCCGAGACATCAATAGTTCAAGCGCGAATGTCGAGCAAACTGCGACCGCGGCGCACAAAGGAAGTGATCACCCGTAAAGCGTGTTTTTCACATCATTTGAATAAACGCATATTTTAAAACAGGCGTAGTACAAGCAATTTGGACACATAAGCACCTGTGTAAAATTATTAATTATTAGTTACTTCCAGTTTAATTTGAATTTTAATCTAAATTTTCTGTTATAAAGCGATATGATTATCTAGCCATAGGTACCTGTGTGAGATATTTCAACTTTGTATTAATTTTCTTCAATACAGCATAATTTTTCTTGGATTCCATTGTTATTTTACTCGAAAATAAATGATAAATAATCGTATTTTTAAAATGACGAATAATCGTTACAATTATAACTTTCCATTAATTGATTTCGCGCTTTGTGATATATAAGTATATCCATTTTATGTTTATATTTTATTTGGTAAATTTTCTTTCAAACAGCTCCTACCTTCATTTTTCAACGTCCCAAAGATACAACTCTGAAATTTACACTAAGCTTCACAAACTGTGTTAGAAAATGATGTGTCACAATTTTAGAAATGTTGGTATTTACTAAGTACAGCTTATGTAGATTAAAAATCTATTATGGGTTTAAATCTTGCTGCTCATGTTTATGTTAAATTAAATACTTCTAATATATTTTTTGTATTCCTTTGAATTCATTGCTTGGTTAGGAAGTGATGGAACTTGATTTTTTTTATTTGTTCGGGAATTGTACAGCTTTACATTTAAAAAAGTATATAAAAAAAATAGTTACATTAACAATAATAAACATTACATTACATTAAAAAATTGTTACATTAATAAAAATAAAGCCGATTAAACAATTCCACAATCCACAATTCCACAATTCACAATTCCATATTTAAGGACTAGCGTAGTTTTGATGATTAATTGTTTAGTGGAGTTGGATAAGAACCAAAGAAGCTAAGAGAAGAGCAAAGATGGAGCTAGGCAAGGGTAGAGTCAAGTCACGAAGAGTGTGAAGAGTATAACCGCGAAAGAACGAGTTGCAAAAAGACTGAATCCAAAAAAATGTCTGTACGTACTGAAGGTCCCGGGTTCGATTCCCAGGGGGTCAAATCAATATCTGACATTTTTTCACTGTAATATTTGTTCTATATTATCCTGGACTGGTAACTTAAGCGGAGGTTTGATCACGTTTCCAATCCAACTTAACATTCTAGATAACACTACGTTTATATGATGCAGTAGCCGATGCACCATCGCGTGGGAATAAGGTTTTGAATGAAAAAAAATTTAAATGAATTTTATTTTTTGGCATCTCATTATTATCTCATTTTTGAGATAATCCAGAAATGAATCTTCATATGGTTTATACTATTTTAAACATGTGTATTGTATTACACATTATCCTAAAAATATTATTTTAAATCCTTGATAAATGAAAATAATATCTTTCCTCAGGGTCCTAATTTGTAGAAAAAATGCCATTACTTTAATATTCGTGTAATTTAAGGCGTTTTGAATGGTTGTTTGTTTTCTGAAAAATCACAAAAGAAAGCTCTCGTTCATCGGTACGGTATTGAACAGTTTCCGAGCTTTTGGATTTAAAACCACGGTTTGCTTTGTCTTTGTCTGCTTTTCTATTTTCCTTTTTTTACTCGTTCATTTTTGCCTCGATTTTTCAGCGGGGTCGATGCGCACAGCGCATTGACTTGAAAAAATAAATCGTGGAATTATTACATGTAGAATAAAATCGTCTTTTGTACTTTTTTCAAATATTCGATGTGAATTTTACAATACATATCATAAAACCAAATAATATTTATCATAGTGAATTGGAAGAAAAACTTTCATCGTTTGTATGAAAATCAAAGACATCTATGATTTTTATGTATTTTTTTTTCTCTATTCCATCCGAAACTAGTAAATAAGTATATATATATATTTTTTAAAGTACATATATTTTAAATTCAACATTTTCTTCCATCTTATAGCGAAATACCGGATTTTTTTTTATTTAAAATGACTTGCAAATAATTGGTAAAATTATAAGCTGAATCAAAATGATCGAAAATTAAGTGTCCAGGCGTTTCCCAATATGTAAAATAACCCGCTTAGGATCTTGCATGCATCCAAGTAAAAAGGTCTTTTTTAAATAAAATCTCTCACAATCCAACCAAAGATGGGTCAAGTAACAGTGTGATGATGTCGATAACGCGAAAGATGGTTGCTGGTCATATTAAATGCATGTGGAATAAAGCTTTATAGTTATAGATAACTGGTTTTAACTATATAGCTTTTTGATCATAGTTATAAATAATTTTTACCTTAAGAGGACTGACTGCTATGATTTCATATAATTAACAATCAAGTTTATGCAGTGTTCTATGCACCATAGGGTGCGGATGAGGGTCAGTAGAAGTAGCAGTATATTATGATCGTATATTTGTTCGATTATTCATTCGAGAATGAATAACCCAATAAATAAATTATTGCACCGGTGAGCTATAGTACCTATGTATTATTTTGAATCGTGCAATTTATATAGATTATAAGCAAGACATTCAGAAATATGATTGCCTTTGTTAATTATACAAGTTCCGCAAGTAATCGGAAGAGGAACATTAGGATGTGATCCACGTTCCGATAGTTGGGGTCAGATTTAAGAGATGAATAGAGATTAGAGATGCGAGAGAAGGTAATGCATTCCGTCCATCAGTTCATGCTGATCTGTTCTCTGGGTGGTCTGTGGCCTCGGTTTGCTTACGAACTGGGATACGAAAAACGTGAATTATCCCGAATCCTCTCCAGGAAACGGTCTCTATCTGCACTGGAATAAGAAACACTTAATTTTACCCATACAGGGAATCACAAATGTTTCAAATATGCAAGTTTATTTATTTATTGGAAAATTTACAGTGATTTAACATTGAGGCCCAATATGCGATAAATCGCAACGTAATTTTCTTTAAACCCAGGTAACATATGACGTAGTTGAATTTTTGGATTAAAACAACGTTTTTGTAATTAAAAATAAATAAATAAACTATAAATTAAGGATGTATCAAATGTTCAATCAAACACTGACTAAGGTGTACCAAATACTTGAAAGCGGTCAGGTTAGGAGTCGTAACAATAGGCGGTATGTATGAGGAGATGCATGAACGTGGAAGAGGCGAAGAATGTTTGCAAACGCATAGTGGTGTGGCGTTCTATTCTCTCTGCCTACCCGGCGAAGCGGCATGCTGGTTAGTTAGTTAGTTAGTTAACACTGACTTTTTGTCTACTAAGTTAACAATTCAAAAAATCAGTGTTTGATTTAACATTTAATACATAAATTAAACTGGACTTCTACAAATTAAACGCCAAATATATAAATTATGACATTTTGACATCTTAGGAAGGTAAGGAGTTAAATTTTATTTTATTTTTTTAATATGGATTTTTTTTTAAATCCAATATACTCGTCTATTCTAAAAAAAAATGTGCGCTCCTCGCGCAGCCAGTCGTGTACTGAATTGTATAGGTATTTGCGAGTACATCCTCAAACAACAATCACTCAATTTTACCTACATAGGTAACAAATATCATATATATCATATGTATATTACATTTGGAAAGTAAATTCAAACTTATCGGATAGTTTTTGTGAGAAATCACTTGAAGGGCACTTTACAATTTACAGTAATTTCAACATTTAAAACGGCGAAAATAAAAAATTATTACATTTTTGACATCCGTTAAGATGTGAAAAAAATATTTAAAAATGTAATAAATAAAATTATCTCGTAAACCAATTAAAAGAAAAACATAATCCTAGTGTAATTTGTATCGTATGCATGTATATGCAAGTTGTCGGGAAAAATGCACTATATTCGCTTTTCGTTCATACGTTATAAATTAATTTAAGATACGGCTTGTAATAAACGGCTCTTACGTTGTGTTATTGCCTAGAACCGAGCTGTTAAAATACGTTTTTAAACATTGCCTTTTGATAAGCAGTTCAAACGTGTTAATTTCAAACCTTACCCAAATTAATAATTATTTTAATTCCCCTCTTAACAGCGCTCCCTCGTTAAAAAGTTTATTGTGTGTAAAAATAATCCCACATATTACTTTTAAGACGTGTATTCATAAATAGAGTGTCTTTAAAAAATGCGCATGGAGCACAGCACACGTGATAGAAGTGGAACTTCTTAAAAATTAAAGAATAAAATAAGATAGTCAGTGTGAACGTAAGCCCTGTAAATGCACCGATTTCCATATTCTTCTTCATCTATGTTAAGATTAAATGTTGAAATTAGCTCCTAAGCGAGGATAATACAGATTTGTGAACAAGTACATATTTGGATACACTCAAATAACTGGTCAAATTATAATAATAAATAATAAAACCCTTATCCGCACCCCAATGGTGCATAGGGCACTGTGTCATATTAACGCAGTGTTATCTTAATCGTTTACACATGAAGGAAAGGTGATCAGCCCTCCGCTTCAGGTACCAGTCCATGGTAATATTAAATAAATATAACAGTGAAAAAATCACTTATATTTATTTTACCCCCCTTGGGAATCGAACCCGGGACCTCCAGAACGGTAGCCGAGCGTACTGACCATTACACTACGAAGGCGGACGGAAAAAAAATAAAGAATAAAAATTAAAGAATAAAATAAAATAAAACTTAAAAATTAAAGAATAAAATAAGATTCTAACAATGACTATAACAATGATTCTAATAATTGATTATAACAATGATTCTAATAATGACTAACCCCTTCCCTTACTTTCACCTCTCCTTATTTTTAGAACAATTTTATATTTTATATTTTAGTTACTATACAGACCTGAATGATGGAAGTTTAACTTCTGAAACATGTAGTTTATAATAAAACTCAAGTGGTAAAAAACAAGTGTTTTCTTTAATCATTGTAACATGTCTTACCACAAAGTTAATGCCGAAACAATAAATAAAATAAAATAAGATAGTCAGTGTGAACGTAAGCCCTGTAAATGCACCGATTTCCATATTCTTCTTCATCTGTGTTAAAATTAAATGAGGATAATTCAGATTTGTGAACAAGTACATATTTAAATACAATCAAATAACTGGTCAAATTATAAATTACACAAAAAAAGAAAATATTTTTTTAGGCGGGGCTCAAGTATGTCAATTTAATCTAAGGGTCTTTGATTAATAAAAGCTTTGCCTATTCCAGCATAAATGGCTGTTGTGAACTTACATGTACTTTGTCACGAATTTCATCAATATATCTAGAAGTTCGAAAAATTCAGTAGTGTGGTTGTCAATCATGGGTTGCATTGGTGAATGTTACACGTGTTTAAGTAATCATTTAACCAAGCCTATGACGGTCGTCAGCCCTGTAAATTCCCAGACCTCTATATTCTTTTTCATCTATGTTGTGATGTCAAAAAACTGATAATAATGGTATGTAATAAATAAAATATTAAATATATTGTAATGTATAATTCCTAAACGCCTGGACCGATTTTCATGATTTGTTTGTTTGTGTTTGAGGGGGTCCTAGAATGGTTTTTAGCGATTGAACCCGGTAGGTGGCGCTGCGACCTAGAAATTGGTTTGCTTTTGGGGAACAGCAAATCACACAATGACAAAACGATAAGATTAAAATATCAAACTCGATATTGTATGTCACATTAGGAAATAGTTTATCGAAAAATCGTTTGATGAACCAGCTTGTAGTAGGCAAGCCAGCGTTCTGAGAGGATGTCTATCGGGTATTATAAGATAATACAGTGGAACCTCTCATAACGAGTAATTAGCATAAAGAGCGAAAAAAAAATTTAAGTTGCTCCATTAACAAGCGATATTTCGTATAACGAGTTACATAGAAAAAGCAAGTCCCCTTTTCACGACATTCACTTGTGAGCCGGGACTTCCGTGCCAGTCAAAACAAAACATGTTTCGCTTAACGAGTAAGATTCTAGAACGAATTATGCTCGTTATGAGAGGTTCCACTGTATATGTATTATTACATATATTAAAATCTCATAAGATAATATCTGAAGTATCTTTGTGATTTCAATATGCCCCGTGATTTTATATTGCATGCCTATAAATACCAGTAATTAACCGATCCGTTTATTTCAGATGTTATTGTAAAATATTATATTATACTGAGGTTATGTTTTCTAGTATTGTAGGGCCGGAATTGTAAAAGATTTTGAATTATCATACCTAAGGCGATTATTATTATGGTCGTTTAATACAGGGTGTAAAAATAAATTGGATTTTTACAGCAGATAATTGATCGGCATACATTAAAGATGAAAAATAGACTCGAAAATAATAAAAGTATCCTGTAGGCGCCTTATAAAAGAACCCTTGCCTACAAATAGGTAATTTAAATGAAAAAAATATTAGTGTTGTAATATAAAGCATACCTACAAGTGTGTCCAAATACTTTTTACAAATCTGGATTATCTTCAATTAAGAGTTATTTTTTACATTTTTTTTTCGCGCACTAAAACTCTCTTATACAATTACAAGAGCAATTTTTCTTTCGTTTTATTAAAAAAGAAACAAAATTAATTTATTTCTTGAATGATTAAAGAAAACACTTCGTTTTTTACCACTTGAGTTTTATTATAGACTACATGTTTCAGAAGTTAAACTTCCATCATTCAGGTCTGTATAATAACTAAAATATAAAATATAAAATTGTTCTATAAATAAGGAGAAGGGAAAGTAAGGGGAAGAGGTTAGTCAAGCGACGGAGTTTGAAAACAAAGGAAAAATGGAAAGCAAAGGTGAAGAATTTTGAAACAATATATTATTTAATAAATTATTATTAGAATTTAGGTTTTTTTTTGGATTTCTAAATTTTCAAGATAATTCATAATTTGGCCTTTATATGGAACAAGGTGTAATAATTTTAATTTATGAGAGTGAAATGAGTGATTAGTATCTATAATCTTATTTGTAGAACAATTTTATATTTTATATTTTAATTATTATACAGACCTGAATGATGGAAGTTTAACTTCTGAAACATGTAGTCTATAATAAAACTCAAGTGGTAAAAAACGAAGTGTTTTCTTTAATCATTGTAACATGTCTTACCACAAAGTTAATGCCGAAACAATAAATAAAATATTTCTTGAATGTTTTCCGCAGATACTTTGTGGCACATTTTATAATCTTTATAAAATTAAACAACTTTGTTTTAACCACTTTTTATTAATACAATTTAACCTACCGGTTTCGACAAGAACCTTGTCATCATCAGGGTTTATTAAATTCTAAAACATTAAAATACTCTCACCAAAAACTTCCACACACTCCGTAAGAAATCCTAATTTAAATTCATTTAAATCGTACTTTTACATACTCAATTTGTAAATTTACTTATTATTATTAAACGATGTTTCTTAGCGAATTTCTGGATTTTGATATTGATTTTTAAATATTTGAATTTCCACATTTATATCGGTGATGGACAAAAGGTATTTGTTGAATCAAGCGAATTCCATTCTGTGAATTTAACTAGAATAATTATTGCACATGTTTATTTTTGGAATTTAATGGTAGATATTATTTTTTGACATCTCATCAAAGATGAAGAAGAATATGGAAGTCTGGGCATTTACGGGGCTTACGACCGTCATACATCTCACCAATAGATGTCTCAAGTGAAGTTTTAGTGATTCATGAACAAGGTTTCTAAATTGATTCATAAATATAGAACTTCCAAGAATTTGAGTAGTGTGGTTGTCAATAATGGGTAGAATTGGTGAATGTTACACGTGTGTAAAGTGATCACTTAAACCAGCCTATGACGGTCGTAAGCCCCGTAAATGCCCAGACTTCCATATTCTTCTTCATCTTTGATGAGATGTCAAAAAATAATATGAAAATAACTCCTGTAATTGGAGATAATCCAGATTTTGTGAACAAGTATTTGGACACACTCAAAATGTTGTTAATGGTAGATGTTTTAAATAAAAATATTTTGTCCGCCTCCGTAGTGTAATGGTCAGCGCGCTCGGCTGCCGTTTTGGAGGTCCCGGGTTCGATTCCCAAGGGGGGTAAAATAAATATTTATTCAAAATTACCATGGACTGGTACCTGAAGCGGAGGGCTGATCACCTTTCCTTCATGTATAAAAGATCAAGATAACACTGCGTTTATATGGCACAGTATATATATATATATATACTTATTTGGCAAAAAATTTATAACTTGGTTTCTAAGAATATTTGTAATTTACAAGTTTAATTTATGTCCAATTTTTGAAAAAGAAAGATTTTAATAAGAAACAACATGTGCCAGAGAAGGTATGCAGTTGACAAAAATAGATAAGGCAATAGGGCACATACATCTTTTAGGATAAGTAGTGTCTTATTTAGAATACATGACAAAAAGAAAAAGACAAAAAAATCTACTTTTTGACAAATCTTGATTGATATAAAATATTGAATCCATTGTATATACTTATAGGTTTGTATCGTTTCTAGGGATGAACCTCATTCGTTTTTTATTCACTTTACACATTCACTTTAATTTTTAAAATAAACATAAAATGAATTTATTTATTGATTTGGCGTTTAATTTGTAGAACTCCATTTTAATTTATGTATTAATTTTAAATCAAACACAGATTTTTCGAGTCTACTAAGTGGTATTTTATTAACAAAAACACATAAAAAATTATATTGTGACAATTGTTTCGCCTTGTTAGGGCATACATAAAATAAAATGAATTCACTGTACATACTTTTATATGGGCAAGGATAGTATTTTTAAGGTAACTTATAAGTCCGCCTCCGTAGTGTAATGGTCAGCACGCTAGACTACCATGCTGGAGGTCCCAGGTTCGATTCCCAAGAAGGTCATAATAAATATTTGTGATTTTGTAGTCTAATATTTATTTACTATGATCCTGGACTGGTACCGGAAACGGAAAGCTGATCACCTTTGACGATCAAGATAACACTGCTTCTATACGATGAAGTGCCCTATGCACCATTGGGTGCGGATAAGGGTTAAAAGAAGAATAAATATAAAAAAAGGATAATCTAGACCTTGACCGAGTCAGTCAAAAACTTCGATGCACCAGGTCAACAGAAAATAAAAGAGATAATTTAATACCGTGTACTAGGTTAGACGCATCCACCCGTTAAGCCTTAATTACAAGATCCGGTAAACACATGTAGGTACATCTACATATTTAATAAATGTTATATCTAAAAATAGACTAGAAGTTTAAATATAAATTGGGTTTTGTGGTGATTCTTAATTATGAATTGAAGAGCGAGGTTTTTCGACTCGAATATCAATGTTAAGGTAACGTTGAATGATCTAACGCGGTTTTTATTAAAATACATCTCAAGTACGCTAAGTATTGTACTGGTATTTAATGAACATCTTTACCTTTTAATTCCTGGAGTGATTCTCGAGTCTTTAATTAATTTTGGAAATATTAAGGTTTAATTTTTACGCGAAATTAATCTTTTTGTGAAGGATCTCTTGAGAAATCGTAAAAAAATATTTATTTTAACAAAACAATTTTCATGTTATTTTAACATAATTCATGGCTTCTGTGTTATTTTCAGCTCTTAGTTAATAACTAGCTTACGTAAGCAACCTAACCTAACCATCACGCTGCTTCCCCGTAGGAGTAGGCAGAGTGAATAGAACGTCATACTACTCTGTCTTTGCAAACAATCTTCGCCTGTTCCACATTCATGCATCTCATCATAGGTACCCGCCGTATTTGGCATATCTAATCTGGCCAAATTTTCCTCGGTCTTCCTCTGTTTCTATCTTCAACTTCATTCGCCTAGTAAATTTGTTTTACTGTTTTTTTTTAAGTACAAAAATATTCAATAATATTTATACAAATAGATCTCATAAAACCATGGCCTGTGTGTGTATACATTTTATTTTAGGTTTTAATAAACGGTACTGGAACGAATACAATAGATTTCAAAAATATAAATAGATTGAAAGTGCTAATATTAAATAAAGATATGTATTTGATTTTAACAGAAAAACAACAAAAAAAAACAACAACAAAAAAGTTAACAATTAGTTAATGTATGTGTTATTAGCTAACCGATCTTTTTTTTTTTAAAGGTATCAAAATTGTACTTATTAAAACACATATCGAGATTTCGCATTCTAGCGATGGATCTAACTCCCAACCCTCGATTCTCACTCAGACGCGTTTAATTTACGAGCTCTACCTTCATTTTAGCAGTAAAAATGTCAATTCAACTCATACCCAGCAGACCGTCCGCTAGAGATCTAAAATATCCTTTTTTACTCGCACCATCGCTTGGCGAGGCGATTCGACAAGCCCGCTAGACATTGTTAGGCTGAGCAGCCACCACGCATGCCAAGTATCGTCACGGCCCATAAACCGTGGACTAATGGCAACTTTAAAAGGCAATTTTTGTTTAATTTAAGATATTAATTACACCAGGCCCGGCAGAAATGCCTTCGCGAGATCCTATCAACGGTTTCGGAAACAGACCCGAAATGAGTCTTATAACACTTCGAGGGACTCAGAGGAGAAAATAAACATTAAATAAATATTTAAAAACTAACAAAAAAACGGCTTCCTCTTTATATATTATGTTATCGTGGATACGTTTTGCGGGTCACGAAATTTACGAATAGAAAATAAACATTAAATCAATAAAAAAAATAATAAAAAAATCAAAATTGGCTTCCTTATTATATATTATGTTATCGGGGGTATACTGGCGAAAAACGATAACTCTAAACTCCCTGTTTGAATAATCCCTATTATTTAAAGCTTTTAGCCTGAATAAAATACCAGCTATTAAACATAAAGTTGACTTTAATTGTAAAGCCATATAAATATGACATTTCAAACTAATAAGTGTATTTCGGCAGTTTATAGAATGTTGAAAACATTAAAATACTACATCATTAAGTCAAAATTGCATATTTTCAAGTTTTTTTTGCCAGTAGGTAGGTTATATATAACTAGGCTAACCATAATTATGAAGCTCTAAACCGGGTCATGTAGGAAAAAAAAACAAAAATAGTGGGCCCTCTTATGACGAGCATAATTCGTTCCAGCATCTTACTCGTTAAGCGAAACATTTTTTCCCGTAAAATACGATAATGCTTTCTATGCCGAAATAATACCAATTTTTTATAAACGTTAATTTATATAAAATTAAGTTAAGGAGTAATATATTATGACAATATTTTTTTTTCATTTTTAACTAGAAAACTGTCTAAAGACAGTTTTTGCCGACGCTTCAAAATTTGGTGTAAAAAATGCACCGTCTGAATAGATAAATACACAGTGCTCGCGCAAACCGGGACAAGATCTAAACCGGTAGGGACACCGGGACCCGTGTCTGAAACCGGGACAATCCCGGTCAAACCGGGACGTATGGTAAACCTATATATAACCCACGTTATATAAATGTAAAAAAAAAGGATTCCTCATTTTTTTTATTTCAAGAAGTGTTCCGCCGGTAAAATAGAGCCCGACTGAGACAAAACCAAGATTAAAGTAAGTAGGTACATGCGTGTATATATGATTAACACGTGCCTTTGCGACGTTTTTTGTTTACCCAGTGTTCTATCGAGTCGACATCCTTTTCATAAACTACGTATGGATGACATTGAAGCCGATTACATACTGTATATTTTTTCTATTACACTTGTCATACTTAACAAGTGGTCACACGTACCTAGATTTTTACGCTTGAAATCATCAAACTTCGTCATGCGTCGATGTATGATTGTGGACTTAGATTGATTGATCGATCGGTGATTTTCTAGATCGGTTGTATGTCCTTTTTTAAAAAGTATGTTGACAAAAGCTTTATTTTAATTTTCAGACATGTCTCCTCTCACATGAAATCGGGTTAATAATTTAGCAATCATTGGAACACTATTTTAGAAGCTCTTTTATTCACAACATTTGGAGTGTGTCAAGCATGGGTAGAATGTTGCACGTGTGTAAAGTGATCATATATACGGGGTGTCCCTTAATCTAACGTATTCCTTTTAAGGGGTGTAAGGTCAGCTTATGACTCGCCAAAAAAATGAAAAACGACCTCAGTAAAAGTGCCTCAGTTTTCCAGATATTTCCACTTTTATGAATTTCCCGAACATCTACACCTTAGATCAGTTTTGAGTGCCAATTTTTAAATTCTTCATATTTTAGGATTTTAATTTATTTTTCACAACACTGAATAACTATTCTGTTGATTACAGTCCAAAATATTATCAACACTGGCCTTGGCGGAAAAAAAATATTGATGCCCGGTCAATGATTTTAAAATAATTCTTTAGGCAACTTTTTAACCTGCAAATTATTTTAAAAATTGTTTCATTTATGCTATTTTAAAAGATTATAACATTTACTTTGTTTTACTTAAGAAAAAAATAGATGGCTTTTTCAATGCAAAATGAGCTGATTTTAAAATTATTTCATTCATTAGGAATTTCAAAGTTACAAATGCTTTGATTGAGTAAAGGGAAAAGTGTTTATGTGAAATTTATTTATTTGTGTGTTTTATTGTGAAACACAAATTAGAACCCTAAAATATGAAAATTTGAAGAAATTTCATCTACAAGTGAAAACATCTCTAAGTTTTCGAAACTAGTCGTGTATAAAAATGAAACTCATTAAGTGGTTTATTACAAGTGTTTAATTTTTAAAAAATAATCAATATGTCATTCCACAAAGTTAATGCTGAATCAATAAATAATATTTTCTTGAATATTTTTCGCAGATACTTTGTGGCACATTTTATAAACTTTATAAAATTAAACAACTTTGTTTAATAACTTTTTTATTATTATTACACTTTAACCAAAACTTTGTAAGTTTAGTCGATACCGGTAGGTTAAAGTGTACTAATCACGTCCGCCTCCGTAGTGTAATGGAGGTGTTCTGGAGGTCCCGGGTTCGATTCCCAAGGGGGGTAAAATAAATATTAGTGATTTTTTCACTGTCATATTTATTCAATATTGCCCTGCACTGGTACCTGAAGCGGAGGGCTGATCACCTTTCCTTCATGTGTAAACGATCAAGATAACACTACGTTTATATGACGCAGTGCCCTATGCACCATTGGGGTGCGGATAAGGGTTTTATTATTATTATTATTAATCATAAAAAAGAGATTAAAACAAAGTTGTTAAATTTTATAAAGTTAATAAATAATAAAACTCTACCAAATCAGCAGTCGAGTTAACACCACGATAAAAATGTGGTGCGCAATGCACCATCTAAAACTGAGCCCGATAGCAATTAAAGTGAATTAGTTTTCTTCCAAGCAGGTCTGTGGCTTGCGCAATCCCCTTGTCTGGGGGAAACAATGCGTTATATTTCTTTATATACGTATATTACGCGCTGGCACAGTAAATAAATTCCGCCCAAAACATACTATTTTGTATAAATAAATTGTTTTATGTGACCATTAATCTTGACTTCACAATCTAATCTGTACCCTTTTCATCGCTTTTGTTAACTTCATCCTCGCAACCAGATCGCTTGAGCCAAACAAATTAACTTGTTTCAAATTAACTCAAAATTTCATCACATTTTAATGCTCGCAGGAACTACATCACATTGTCTGTAACTAGTGGAGTGTACCGTAACGTAATAAATATTTATATCTTCATCAACTCTAATGATCGGGTGTCAAACTTGCATACACCTCCGGTAATATATGGCATGTATCGCTGAACTAGTTAAAACATGCTTTATTAAAGAAAAAAAGGCTTCACCATTAATCATTGTAAATTTATATTTTATCGTTATTTTATGAAAAAAAATCTGAAAAAATGCGCGTGCTACACCGTACACGTGATAGACGTGAAAATCTCTTTACAAAAAATAATAATAAGAAAGATTCCGTATGATCTCAGAGAGAGTTAATACAAGAATACAAAATTTAGTGATTCAATTGGTAATACTGGTATTGTTGGTTTGGGAAAACTAAAATATCAGATAAACGTCCGGGATTCAATATTTTTGAGATGACGACACAAATCAAAAGCAAAATGACAATGATAATGAATGATTACAAAATTTATGTTCAAATTTTTATTTTTATTTTAAGTTTTTACTTTTGTTAAAATATATCACCAAATTCATGGTGTTGGAAGTGATGAATGTAGGTGCAGAGGAGCAAGTATAAGATTTTGTATATTTAGGAAGTACGTTTTCTAGGGATGGTAAGATTAATAAAGATAAAGAAAGGATAGTGAATGCTGGAAACAGGGTGAATGGTACACTGAAATCACCAAAGCAAATAAAAGCCAATGAATCGAAAGCTAAACCGGCAGTACACGAGTTATGGTTCTAACACTAATGTATGGAAATGAACCATGGAGTTGGCTAAATATGAATGAATGCAGTCGAAATACGATCTCTTAGACGAATATGCGGCAAAACGTCGTACGATAGATGTTCGAATGGCGATTTTAATCTGCTATACTGAAAGCAAATTAACATCTAGATTGTTGTTTGAGATTAGAAAACATAACAATACACATGAATTACATCAAATTAACAACCGACACGTGAAAACTGGTAAATGAATATTTTCAGGCGATCGTTCGTAATTTTAACATGAATAATTTTTTTATGTTAATTTCAGGTTTTTACTAATTCAACGGCTTATCTAATTGAATGCAATAACCACATTAAATAAAATGTTTTTCTTCCCGCATAAACAGCCGATAAATTTCGTTTTATCACGATGTTACCAAATATGTATTGTAATAACGCGCATACCTGGAATTTATTATTAACAGTTTCTATGAATATTAAGTGCATGTGAAGACAGGTCAGTTTAAAATGGTAATTTCGCGAAAACTAAATTAGTATTATGCTAATGGATGTTTGCAGTATTTTACGGCAGACATTTTTTCTATGATTTCCATTAAATATATAAATTTTCCATTTCCCGTTATAATGCATCGCCAGTTCTCATTTCTTAAAAATACTACTTGAAATTACATGACTTGGGTATAATAGGCATGGTTTCAAGAATATATATGTCGCTCACTCCTTTCAAGAACGTCATAAATCAAAATTCGTCAATTTTCACTTGTGCATGTTTTCGGAATGCCCAGAAAATGTACTATATCCCAGCAAAAGATGCATATTTTTAACTTAATATTTACCTGCTACAGGGCAGAAAATGTTGTTTTTGCATTTTGAAGAAAATGTATTGTTTAATTATTTTTATAAATAAATTAAATATTTTTCAAATGTAGAAAAAACCTTCAGGTTTTACCTAAAAAGATCTGTTGCACAGTAAAAAGTTCAATAAGTGGCTTGATATTTATTTTTAATACATTGTGTTATATTTTTAAACTTTAAAATCGTTCTCCCGAAAAATCAAGAATTTTGATTTATGACGTTCTTGAAAGGAGTGGGCGATGTGTTATACAGTGGTTAATTTAAAAGACTTCATAAATACCTCAGTTGCGTTGGATTGTTGCAAATTACTTACAAAATGTATAGAAAACACCAAAACATTTTTTTCCGATAGCGATACGTAATTAATGTTTGGATTACAAGTATAAATAAATCAATTTTATAATCGAAATAATATATTACCTCGATTATTGACCCTAACTATTGTTATAATCAATAAAACATAATGCCAACTGATATCCTTTGTAAACTCACAAATCAAATCATACGTCTGAGTAACTTCATTGCTTACATCATTGAACTGTAAAAATACATGCATTTAGAGAGATATCGAGTATTTTTGTAAAGAATTTCCACTCATAAAATATAAGAAATTATAGTCACTTTAAACATGAAGAGTTAATTCACTCACGAGTAGGTAAAGGCTAAAAAACTTAATAAGTTAAAGCCGTAGTAGGGCCATGATAAATGGTGTTTCACAAGCTGTAGATAGATTTCAGAGTCACTTAGGCAAAAGGTAATTTTAATAAAATAGGTATGAGTATATAATAAAAGTGGTTGAGATTTTTTTTATTCCGAACCGTATTAAGTCCGGAACTAAGGAAAAAGAAACATCATTTCCGATTATAAAAAAAACTAGTGTGCGGGCCTGTTCCACATGCTCAGGGTTGCTTCAACTGTGGGCCGGAAGGATCACAGAAGCATCTGGACCCTGACGACTCGGCTGAATATAAATTTGCGATATTATTGTCTACAATGAGAGTCAAAACGTAAGCTGATACGAAAGAATCATATTTCTCACGGAAGAATTCGGTGAGCGGAGACTGTTTCGAGATTTCGATCGCTGATTTTTCCATACGAAACGACATCTTTAATGATAATCGGAATAAATTTATTACTTTATTGCCGAGCTTCGGGAGTTCCCTCTGTGAAGAGATCCTTATCTGTTTAGAGATTCGAGCGAATGGGGAATGCGAGAGAGAGAAGATTTTTAGGATCAAATGCAATGATGACCAGAAGCACGATGAATCGACCGGACGGCGATAAATTAACGAGTGATCATCGACCAAAACATGGCGACGATCATATTTAATTACCTCGATTTCCAAATACATATTTACTCATGGCGGTTGGTAATGTTCCCATGGAAAGTATTACCGATTCTCACGCCCTCTCGGTAACGGAAGAAGACGTGAAATATCCCCAAATAATAACGCAGAGTTTTACAAAATGTTTTGAATCTCTGCTGGAGTTGGCAAACAGTATGGCTATTGTTTGTTGTCGTTCCACTGTTGGCGGTGAAGCTTTTGTTGCGCGCATAGAAGCGGCGCGGCGGGCGGCCAGCGCGCTTTTGGTCCGGGATATGGGGAATGAAGATGTCTTACCGCTCGCAGATTTCTGCGATCCTGGTAGAACGCAAAAATATATACGTTACGAAGTACTCGTTTTTTTTTAAATAATTAATTATTTATAACATTTTGAGACAAGTCCTGTTAATACCCAGACAACCATATTTTTTGTCATCTATGTTGAGATATCAAAAATTTAAAAATAACTCCGAAGTGGAGAAAACACAGATTTGTCAACAAGTTTGACACACTCAAAATGTTGTAAATAAAAATTACTGGTCAAATTATAAGCTACTTAAAAAATAAATAAAAAGATTTCCGAAAATTTGAGTAGTGTGATTTTCAATCATGGATAGAATGGTGAATATTGCACATGTTTAAAGTGATCACTTAACCAGCTCATGACAGATCATCTTCAAACCCACATCCGCTGGTGCATAGGGTACTGCATCATATAAACGCAGTGTTATCTTGATCGTTAACACATGAAGGAAATGTGATCAGCCCTCCGCTTTAGCCCAAAGTGATATTGAATAAACGTTTATGCGAAAAAATCCTTTTGATTTCTTTCACCCTCCTGGGAATCGAACCCGGAATCTCCAGTATGGTAGCCGAGCGTGCTGACCATTATAATAAGCCCCGTAAATACCCAGACGTCCATATTTTTTCATTTACGTTAAGATGTCAAAATTTTTAAAATATCTATAATTTAAATACTTGACTAATACTAGATTGATAGACAAGGCGATACAAGACAAATATAAGAGACTCGACAAGTCGTTCCTTACAGTATGTTTATACAATTTTATGAGTTGATCGGCCTTGACTGAATCGTAATAAAAAAATCGTTAGGAAATATTCGGAATAAAATATAACCGACTCACACACTTGTAAATACTTTTGGTCGCGGTTAAAATTCACTCTCAAAAATAACACATCCAGATTCTGTGTTTATTATCTGCGAATTATTTTATTCGCCGCTATGACTGAACGTTCTTTGCATTTTAAAAATAAAATACAATAATGTCTTTGTCAGTGTAATAAAAACGATGTGGCCAAATATATTTTAAAAATTCATTCAGAATAACATATCTCTACATTCACAACGAAATTAAAATTATTTAACACTTCAACAAAAAATGTACTGTATTTCATCGTATTGATCGTACATATATATTTTTTTATTTTTTTTATTTATGTATTGGAAAACCAAGAGAATATTTAACAAAAATAACATAATATAATAAAACCAAAAAAAAATCACTTAAGTAATCTAAAAATATAAATAAAAATAAACTGTCATGTACATCATGGGTCGGCAACCTTTTGTTGTAAAAGGGCCAAATATTTTTCATGGGGATCAGTACGGGCCGCACTTGCAGTAGGTATACATACAATATTTATGTACAAATATTGTAGTTTTAAAAATAAAACGCTAAGTGTATATTTTAAGGACATTTATTGTATTTAATAAAATCAATGACATTCCCTTCGCTCCCTTTCTCGCTTCTTTTCACTCGATTGTGTATAATATCGTCCGTCATGTGCGTTGCGGCGAGAATCTCGCGGGCCGCACCAAGATGCCTCGCGGGCCGCAGGTTGCCGACCCATGATGTACATAAAAGTATAACTATGTAATGAACTTATAATACATTACATGTTTTTATCAAATAATAGAATTTTTTTATCAACTAATCAAAAAGATATCAACAATATTTCTCTTAAATTATAAGAAACATTATTGATGTCTATTACATTGCACCTAGATATAGAATCCTTATATGTAGTTTCACCTCTATCTGCAACCAAATGGTGCATAGGGCATTGCATCGGTTTGACAGGATGTTACTTGATCATGTTAGAAAGGAAATGTGATCTGCGCTCGAGATTCTTAATTATACTATGTGTGGAGTTCTCACCAAAACGTTACATTTCCATTATAAATGACGTTAAGTAATTACGAATTATAGCTTGTAAAATTGTTACGTTTTGGTGCGATTTAATGATGCATATTGGTTTAACACAGGATTGGTCACGTTTTGTTGCAACTTTAATTAAGATTCCGATAGAATACAAGAACAGATTTGCATTTAAAAGATTTTTTGTGCAATATTGGAAATGTAGCTTTTTGGTAAAGACATCATGTCAATCATAGGATTTATATTTATTTATTGTATTAAATGATTCAATTTATGTAACTATTTAGTAAAATTCTCAAATAAAATAAAATATATTTTTTAATAAATTTTGCTTCTATCGCACGCGCAATTTTTTAAACAAAATTGAGCGATGTCAATCATACGATTTATTTACAACATTTTGAGAGTGTCCAATGTGTGTGTTCTATTTGGACACACTCAAAATGCTGTAAATAAATTATCTGGTCAAATTATAAGCTTAAATAATAAAAGTGAAAATGGTATTTTCTAGCGGTTCTCATGTATGTGATTGTAATCCAGGATTCGGACCTCACATACTAATATAATAATTTCTGCTTAGTAAAAAGCTTCGTTACATTTCTCCAATAGATGTCTCTAGTGAAGTTCTAGTGATTCAAGAACAATGTTTCATAATTGGTTCATATATATAGAACTTCCAAGAGTTTGAGTAGTGTGGTTGTTAATAATGGGTAGAATTGGTGAATGATACCCGTGTGTAAATCAGCCTATGACGGTCGTCAGCCCCGTAAATGCCTAGACTTCCATATTCTTCTTCATCTTTGATGAGATGTCAAAAAATAATATACGATTTGTATGCATTTCTATGTCTTAACGTTGTCTTTTGTAAGAGATTTTAGTTTCATTTTAAAGTTTTTTTTCCACGTCATTTTAACACATCGCGTGGCTTCGGTGACAGATTTCACATCATAATCCGTCGTCGCAGAGTCTTCCCGGTTTATTTATAATCCCCTGTCTAGTAGGAATTCCCGCGGGTTATTTATCTGCTTCTTGTTATTCTTGCCCGCGTCGTTCCGTGGATGGCTAATTATTTATTTAGTGGCTGTACCGGGTTTATCTCCGGACGGGTGTACATAACGACGGTCATTAATTGACGAACGGTGAAAAAAGTGAGAAGTTGCGTGCAGTAAATGAGAATTTCGATTCCGTTTAACGTGCGCGGTAGGCCTAAAAGTTGCGATGTGGAGACAATCAGAGGCACAATATTCTCTGATCAAATTAGTAGGTACAAAAATGTAATTTCAATGGTTGGTTTGAATGTATCATGCAACATATAACTTTGTTGGCTTTTGAAATTTCTCGAGAAACATATTTTTTGTGATGCGCAATAAAAGAGACCTATCCGTTTTTTGTCGTTTGATGTGCATAATAAGTGTGTTTTTATTTTTTTTTTATGTATTTTGAAAAGGTAAGACAAAATTATTCACCTACACTCTCCCCCCAATCCTTCTCCCGCCATCTGCGAGCTTCTTGTTAAAAAATTAGCAGCCCTGGAGACAATCTACTAAAATATTCAATAAATGGACTTGACTGAATGCGGTTTAATTGCGATCGAATATGCGTCAGACGATTTCATATTCAGCGTCAATTGTGTACTGAAATAAGTTGTGGAGGTCCTCACCAAAACGTTACAATTCCATTAAGTATATATGATTTTAAATAATCAGGAATTCTAGCTTGTAAAATTGTTACGTTTTGGTGTTATTTAACGATTTCATATTGGTTTAACACAGGGTTGGGAACGTTTTGTCGCAATTTTTATTAAGTTTGCGATATAATACAGTACCCAAACAAAACAGATTTGAATTTCAAGAATTTTCGTGCAATATTGGAAATGTAACTTTTTGGTGAGGACCTCCAAAGCTATAGCAATTAAAAAACTTTCAGCGAAAGCTCCACTGGCAGTTCACAACGGAGCTCTGGTTCTAAGCCTAATGTTTGGGAGTGAAGCATAGAGTTAGCAAATGAAGGATGAAAGGACACCGAACGCAGTCGAAATACGATTTATTCTAGAAAAATTGCGTAAAAAGATGTATGATAGATGTTCCAATGGTGATATGATGAAATAAAGCTGGGCTAAGATAAGCATTATCGATAAAATTAAAAAAAAGTGTAATATGTAATGTCGATAAATTTGATGAGATGTCAAAAAATAATATGAAAAATACTCCCATAATTGGAGATAATCCAGATTTGTGAACAAGTATTTGAACACACTCAAAATGTTGTAAAAAAGTGTGTTGAGATGGTTTGGGCATGTGAATCGAACGAGTGAAGAAAGGATAGTTAAACAAATTTATGAGGCGAACGTAGTTAAAAATAAGAGTAGAGGAAGACCGAGGAAAACTTGGAATGATCAAGTTCAAATACTTGGGCGTGATCAGGTCAGAAGTCGGAATAATCGGCGGGTATACGAGTATATGAAGAGATGCATAAATAGTTTGCAAACACAGATTGATGTGGCATTCTATTCTCTCTGCCTACCTCTGCGGAAAGCGGCGTGATGGATACTTAGTTGGTAAGTTGATTAGCGACGTACAAAACGTTATACAAAATTTTCAATGAAAATCAAAAGTATAGCCATAATGAATACAACCGAGGTTTATTATAGTACCGGCGGAATTTGCGCATTTAAATTGAAATTAAAGTATTGTCTTATTCAAATGGCGAAAGTAAAAGTATTGCACATTCTCCCAGTACCCCAATGAAAGAAAAAGTTAATAAAGTACAAATTAATATGTAGATTGAAATGAGTCAAAATAATTTACATATTACGGCAGATTCTGCAGACATTTTAGAATGCGTGTACCATCTATCAAGTACCTTCTAGTAAAAAGAACATACTATTAAATTTATTATTCAAATAATATTTTTGCCTTTGAATTTTGCATATTAAAAAATAATAAGAGTGTAGTTATACGTACCAAAATGCGCATGCAGAACCGTAAACGTGATAGAAGTGGAAAGTCTTAAAAAAATAATGAATAAGAGAGATTTATTGTATGGGAGAGAGCATTTCAAAAGAAATACAATATAATACAAAATGAATTTTAAATATATTGTTTCTTCTATTGTATATTTACACTGTCATTGACTAGATAACTGATATTAATGGTTTGGGAAAATCTTCGCCTCATCCACATTTATTCATCTACTCATAGGTACATACCCGCTGACAAGTTTTCCTCATTCTTCCTCTCCTTCCATATATTTGGCTGTTCCTTCTTTAGTCATTTGTTCCATATACCCAAACCATCTCAACACACCTTTCTTAATTTTATCGAAAATGCTTATGTCAGCCTTGCGTTCTTTCCTTATATATCACTATTCGAACATATATCATACATCGTTTTGCCGTTCGTCTAAGCGATCGTATTTTGACTACATTCAGTTTACATTCTATATATATATATATATATATATATATATATATATATATATATATATATATATATATATATATATATATATATATATCAACATTTCCATCCCTAGAAGACATTTATCCCAAATATACAAAATCATCAACAAGTTGCAAAATTTCACCATTTAGTACTATTTTATGTCCAGATCTACATTCATCTGTTTCAAAAACCATGACAGGATTTTTCGACATTCAACAGCAAATAAGTTTCCTTGCACACTCTATACACCTTGGTCACCAGCGCCTGCAGGTCTTCTCTACTATCGCCAAGAAGAACAGCATCGTCAGCATACAAAAGGGGAAAAAAATCAAGTATTAATTATTATTTTTGAAGACCCCAAAAAAGATGGTCCGATGACATAGCCTCTGTGGGGGTAGAATCTGGCTTCAAACAGCAACCGACCGAATTAAATTGAAGGATACCAAAGAGGCCTATATCCAGCAGCGGTGAACAGAAGGCTTGAGGAAAAGACTATAGTTCAATATCCACTTCTTTAATAATACGATAACTTCAATAATCTGAATATGTACTTAACATATTCAGATACCGTTGTTGAATTTAAATAGCTTTGAATTTTGAAGTACGTATGATTACAGTTATTTATGTGAATATTTAAAAAAAAAAACAACCTAAAAATACGCAAACAAACAATGAAGAGCAGGAACATAATTCCGTGGATAGGGTCACAAAAGTGTACATTTCCCCTCATCAAAAAATGTTTTGTAAACGTTTGTAGTATAGAATAACAGTAGCCACAAGCGGCCAGCCCTGAACGGGAATAGTACAGCCTGGAGAGGCTGGGGCTTGTGCAGTGAATATAATATATTTGTGTTTGTCCCCCGCGATGGTGTTGAATGGTAAACACAATAATTTCTATAGGCTACACACCATGCTGGGTGTTATTGTTGCACAACACGTTTCCGGGATGCGAATGCTCTTCCGCTAAGCTGTAGGAAGCTGCGGTGACCACATATGACATGGGAACGTATACAACAATAATAAAAAATAACAAACATTAAAATATATCAACTTTTAATAATGATGAAAGAATGGTGCACTGAAAGAAGTGTCTTTTTTATTGTAAGTTATGTTTATAGATCCATAAGTGGATTTTCATTATTCTAGCTATAATAATGTTTTATTTTAATATGTGTTACAAACAGGTGAGATAAACAAGTATAGGCTAGTCAGAAACTTGTCAGCATTTGCTCATTGCTGGAAAGAAACCACGTAAAACTCCTCATGAGAAGCCGGACTTTTGGCTGTGGCTTTCCGTTCTACAAGAAGAGGGTTCGGCATTTCTGTGTTCTGGATTATGGTACCAATGGCCCACGCTAGATTATCACTCCTGTCCCAACACAGATAAGATGTTTTTAGCTAGAAGAAACAAAAATCCACCAGTTGAACTTTAAACTTTGTACATAATAAGCAAGGTAAATAATAACAGAAACTCCAGTCTAAAAAAAAAAATATAAAATATCTAACCTAACCTAACCATTACCAGGGTGTTCGCGTATATGGCTAAGAGAAACGCAGTATAAGAAACTACAGTAGAGTCCCGCTAATCCAAACACGCGTAATCCGAACGTCCAGTTAAACCGAACATACCCCTGAACGAAATAATTAGTTTTTTTTTGTTACAAAAATAGGCATTTCTTAAAGAATTAATGCTTAAAGAGGTGAAAATAGTGAATGTTGTCAAATCAATTAAAAAACAAATTAGATATTTATTGAATACCGTCCACTTTTTTAAATATAAAACTTAGGTTTAACAACACATTGCGTACTGTTCAATGTAACTAGGCTAGCAAAACAGTTGTTTTTGAAAAACGATTTTTTTTTCACTTGTAACTAACTAACTAACTAACTAACCATCACGCCGCTTCCCCGCAGGATTAGGCAGAGAGAATAGAGCGCCAAACCACTCTGTCCTTGCAAACATTCTTCGCCTCTTCCACGTTCATGCATCTCCTCATACACACCCGCCGATTGGTACGACTCCTAACCTGACCACTTTCAAGTATTTGGCATACCTGATCGTGCCATGTTTTTCTCGGTCTTCCTCTGCTTCTTTTCCCACTAACATTCGCCTCATAAATTTGTTTTACCGTTCTTTCCTCACTCATTCGTTCTACATGTCCAAACCATCTCAACACACCTTTCTTAATTTTATCGATAATGCTTATCTCAGCTTTGCATTCCTTCCTTATTTCACTATTCGTACATCTATCATACATCGTTTTGTCGCACATTCTTCTGAGAGATCGCATTTCGACTGCTTATAGTCTACTTTCATCCTTCTTTTGCCAACTCTATGTTTCACTTCCATACATTAGAGTTGGAACCAGGACTCCGTTGTAATTACAATATATTGTGAAATACAAAAAATGTCAAAACAGAGGCTAAAATGTTAGTTTAAAAATGTAATTTTTACTACATACTCATGCACATACTTTAATATAATGTTCAAAGTAGTTTTTCTCATTCCCAAATGATTGTCACCCTAGGTCCCATAGGAAATAGGTTAGTGGTGTCCGCTAAACGGGCCGGGATACTGTACTAGAATATTGCCGAACATTTTACACCTTCTATTGTCTTGATGTAAATGACCTATACCAGAAATACATGCTCTAAACATCTTTATCCGAATGGTACAACATATTCAAAGTGACCCTCACACTACTTTCCACGAACACTACTATAAATATTGTAACAAAATTTTTGATAATATGTAAGCGAGTGTTTTTGTCTAGACTTTTCACTCATGAATTATCAAATTATAGTTACTTTAAACATAAAGAGTAACTCCACTCACGAGTAGGCATAGGCTATGAAACTCAAAAATTGGAAGCCTGAGTAGGGTCATGAGAAGCGGCGTTGCTTAGGCCGTAGCTAGATTTCAGAGTCACTTGGACGTTAGGTAATTCAAAAATATATACAAAAAAAATTGGACGTTAGGTAATTCAAAAGTATATACAAAAAAAAATTAAATATTTAAGACTGATTGCAAATGATAAATATAAACGCCCCAACCAAGATCAAGAGAAACCATCATATATTTTATTGTTATAACAGCCGTACAGTATCTGGATTCAATACTCCTATACACCGAATGCAAAAACTTGGCAATGATTTCGCGGACCATATCGACATTTGGAATATGTCACTTCCTAACTATAAAGCAATAATAATTACAATATTTTAGGCTTATGCGTGATTTTTGTTTAGAAAAATACTTTTCGAACCAATAATATACTTAAAAAGACAAAACATATTATTTTATCATAAAGTATACAATATGTAATATATTATGTATAAATTGGCTACAGCCGTTAATAAAGAAAAAAAATACTAAAATTCAAGCCAACCAATAAAGAAGACCTTCTTTACTGCGGTTTCAATCTTGTGGATTGGTTTAACACCTCTTTCCCCACTCCAGTCTAAAAATACCTAACAAACAAAAATTCAGATGAAAATTATGGATAATTTATTTACAATGATTAAAGAAAACACTTCGTTTTTTACCACTTGAGTAAAGTGGTAAAAAACGAAGTGTTTTTCTTAAATCATTGTAACATGTCTTACCACAAAGTTAATGCCGAAAGAATAAATAAGATAATTTATTTACCTCAATTTTTGCAAAATACTACGTCAAGATAGAATAACACGAGGCATCTTATTCTATCGCTTTGTATCGTTTTATATACATCGCTCTCTTTTACTATAGTTCTCTTTCCACTTCTCTCTACGATAAATCTTTCTTCTTTCTCTTGTAACCAAATATGCCTAATAAACGTGACGCCTGACTCTGGCGTCATGATTTTAACTCAGAACAATATTTATAATTTATATCTGAATAATTGTTAAAAATTACAAAAAATTTGTAAAACGCCCCTCATCGTTAAATGTTGTACATATTTTTTTCCATTGAATAAACCAAATTCAGAGCATCTAACCAAACATAACAGCATAACGTATTTTCCCAGATTCTAATTCTGTAGCTGGTATTCAAAATGTATCAATTGTTTCTTAAACGAAGAAGTCATAATTATTTCAATACTTTCTATTAACGAAAAACGATGAAAGTACAAAAAAAACAAATAAGCAAGGGGCTTGTTGGTTTTGACATTTGATACACTCACCCTCCAGTACTGAGGAATAAAGAGCACACGAAATTGAACTCTATTACTACTATACCGTAATCATGAGATCACTCAGCTGGATACAAGGCGTGAGCAAAACCAGTGTTTCTAATTGTTAACGAGTTTTATTGTTGTCATTGGTTTTAATTTTTTTATATATATTTTTATTATATGCAACACTGGGCCAAATGGATAACGGAGGCATAACATCTTAATTATTTTTTTTTTAATTGACTGAGATGACAAAAATTGACAATACGAAAAACATACTAACTAGCTTACTAACCATCACGCAGCTTTCCCGAAAGGGTATGCATAAAAATATAACACTACACTACTCTGACTTTGCAAATATTATTTCACCTCGTCTACATTCATGCGTTTCCTCATACATTCTCGCCGATTATTCCAACACCCGACACATTCAAGTATTTGAAATACTTGACAATTCATATACATACTTGATAATGCCTCATGAAGTTTTTCTCGGTCTCCCTCAGCTCCCCTTTCCAACTACACTCGCCCCAAATTTGCTTTATTATTCTTTATTCCCTCATTTAATTCACATGCGATATTGAAAATTAAAAATCCATTACGGAGGATATCGTGAAGTGGGGACGACAACGAAGGTGATACTGGAATGATCATGTTAACAGAATGTCAGATGACAGACTTCCACTTATCGCCTTTCAGGGAATCCATGAAGGACGGAGACCCCCAGGCAGACCTCCAAAAAGGTGGAAAGACAGCTGGGAGTCAACATCCCAAGAGCTACAAGCGGAGGCACAAGCAGATCCTTAGGATCTAGAAAAAGAAGAAAAAGAATAATAATCCATTATCGAGAAAATTAAAGAATGAATTAAGGTGTTTACTGATCGGAACAAAAATAATTTACTTAAATATATGCAGATGATAAATGTACATTTTTTTACAATCTACTGAGGCATGTGTTTCAATGCACTGCGCATCATTTTCAAAAACCGTAACCTATGTAGAATGCATTGAAACACGTATCACAATAGATTTTAAGAATAGTGCTATTTACTAAGTACAACTTATATTAAAATGGATAGATTTTACCACAAAGTGACTGCCGAATCAATTAATGAAATAAATCATCATAATTAAGAAATAGCGGTATTTACTAACTCAAACTCATCCTGAAAATGGATAGATTTTACCACAAAATAACTGCCGAATCAATTGATGAAATACATGAACAAATTATTAAAATATTAATTACATATAAAAATTATTATTTAATATATAGGTATTATTAGATTAAAACCAATATTTTTAGCTTTTCCGCTTTATTTAATAAAGTGGAAAAGCTAAAAATATTGGTTTTAATCTAATAATATATTAAAAAAGCAATTCCATCACGAAGTGTCAGTGGATAATATAAATCTATTATTAAATATTATACTTTGGGAAGCTCTTCCTTCGGTGGTGATATTAGTGTGCACGTTTCAAATTTGAGACCACGGGGGGGATCGGTAAAAGTTCGTATGTCCCGCTAGCTTTCAGGGGTGTGCATTGAGCGCGCGTACCCTCTATCCTCTGTGCCTACCCTCCCGACCGTGAGAATCTGACACGCGCCGCGGGGGTCGAGGAGCGGGGAGGGGCGCGAATCCTTCACATTTTTTCTTCGATAATTTACGTCATAACACCGAACCGACCGCAGAATTACGTGGGAATAAGATTTTTTTTTTTAATATATTTTTATTATTTTTTTGTTTACTGTTTTTTTTTGTTCGGGAATTGTACAGCTTACATATAAAAATGATATAATAAACAATAGTAACATTAACAATAATAAACATTACATTACATTAACAATAATAGTTACGTTAAAAAACAAAAGCCAATTTAACAATTCCACATTCATGTTATAAAACTATTTAAAAACATTCAGAGATTCCAATTTAAGACACACCTGATATAGAAACTTATACATTTAAAGGTATATATATGTATATATATATATATATATATATATATATATATATATATATATATATATATATATATATATATATATATATATATATATATATATATATATAAATATATATATTTATATATATATATATATATATATATATATATATATATATATATATATATATATATATATATATATATATATATATATATATATATATATATATATATATATATATATATATATATATGTATATATATTGTCTACTTTCGGAGAGAAATGGTCAGCACGCTCGGTTGGGTTCTTTTCCCAGCGGGGGTCACTTAAATTTATGTAAGTGATTTTTTCACTTAATATTTATTCAATATTACCCTGGACAGGTACCTGAAGCGAAGGGCTGATCACATTTCTTTCATGTGCTAACGATCAAGATAACACTGCGTTTATATGATGCAGTACCCTATGCACCATTGGGTGTAGATAAGGGTTAGAAGCCATACCAATATGTGTTTGCACACAATCTTCGCCTATTCCACATTCATGCATCTCCTCATACATACATACCGATTGTTCCAACTCAAGTATTTGAAATACTCGAACATGCCAAGTCATCCTCGGTCTTCCTCTGCTCTCTATTACCAACCATATTTGCGTCATAAATTTGTTTAAGTATTCTTGTTTATTCGTTAGATTTACATGAACAAACCATCTCAACAAATAATTTTAAAAATAATAAAAAATAGCAAATTTTTTCGGCTCCCATTTTTATTAAGCTTTGTACATATTAAGCAGAGCAAAGAATTCATGCAATTCTTATCCAAAAAAATGTCCCTATGCTTTGTTTTAAAAATATAAATTATGAATAAATAAAACTGTTTTATTAATCACTTTAATGTGTTCATACTCATTCTTTAATAAAAAAGTTCTATTAATAAAAATCCATGTTTTATAAATATTTTTTATTTTATTTTATTTGTATTATTTCAATTTTGCCCAAAAGAAAGATGCAATTTTGCTAAAAGATTTTATTTACAGCTGTATTTTCTTTGGAAATCGGTAATAATGATATGTAATAATCACTGATAAAGGCATACATAATTTTCCAAGGGATTTGTGATTTATTGAATTATGATACATATTACCTCCTTTTCCTAATTGAAATATTTCCAATTGAGAAAATACATCCTGAAATGATTATTTCGACATCTTATTTAATGTTTCGTATTTAATATAATACCAATTATGAATTAAGCAACATTAAACATTCGCTCACTCCTTTCAACAACGTCATATATCAAAAATCGCCAATTTTCAGTTGTGCATGTTTTCGGAATACCCTATATCCCAGCAAAAGTGGGAAATTTTTAAATTAATATTTACCCGCTACAGAGCAGAAAGTGTTGCATTTGCATTTTGAAGAAAATGTATCATTTAATTATTTTTTTAAATATACCTACTAAATATTTTACAATTGGAGAAAAAACATTCAGGTTTCACCTAAAAAGATCTGTTGCACAGTAAAAAGTTCAATAAGTGGCTTGATATTTATTTCTAATATATTTCATAATATTTTTAAACTTTGAAAACGATCTAGTGAGAAATCAAGTCGTTTGATATATGACGTTGTTGAAAGGAGTGAGCGATTTGTGGTTTTATCAATACATTTGTGTTGTTGCTTGAAACCCGTTTCTTATTTAATTATTTATTTACTTTTTCAATATGTTAATTTAAAATTACTTTTTGTAATTTTGTTCCTGATTCATTGACAATAATATTCGTAATCAACTACATGTTTGTTTTTGGGAGCATCTAGCCCATTTAACATTAACCCAAGTCCGCCTCCGTAGTTTATTTAGTATCCCGGGTTCGATTCCCAGAGGGGGTCAAATAAATAAAATTGCATTTTTCACTCAAATATTTATTCAATATTACTCTGGACAGGTACCTGAATTGTGTTAATGTGTGTTAACGATCAAGATAATACTCCGTTTATATGATGCAGTGCCCTATGCACCATTGGGTGCGGATAAGGGTTTGAAGAAGAAACCATTTAAGTAAGTTTATTATTTTTTAAAACGTAGTAAGTACAAAAATATTAACTAACTAACTGAACATCACGCCGCTTCTCCGTAAGGGTAGGCAAAGAGAATAGATCGCCACACTAATCTGTCTTTGCAAATAATCATGAATGTTTGTAAAGACAGAGTGGCTTGGCGTTCTATTCTCTCTGCCCACCCCTGCGGAAAAGTGGTGTGATGGTAAATTAGTTAGTTAGTTATCAGTCAGTGAATTATTCAACCTACGGATAGTATATCTGGATTTCTCAAGTCTTCCATAATTCATTCATATAAAAAAAAAGATAAATGTTTTATATTATTTTTTGACATCTCATCAAAGATGAAGAAGAATATAGTGATCACTTTACACACGTGTAACATTCACCAATTCTACCCATTATTGACAACCACACCGCTCAAGTTCTTGTAAGTTCCATATACATGAAACAATTTTTGAAACATTGTTCCTGAATCACTAGAACTTCGCTGGAGACATCTATTGGTGAGATGAAAAGAGGCTTTCTATTGAGTAGAAACTCTTTTATTAGTATGTGACATCTAACTTGACTATTAAACTAATAATTATTTCATTTTAATTGATAATTATCACTTCTTAACAACTTCTTCTATAAACTACTATAATTGGTAAACAAAGTTCAAATACAACAAGTTTCTGAAATTCTCTAATAATCAATTACGTTTTGAGGAAAATGTTATTTCTTCATCATTTCAAGATACTGTATATTTTCTGCTATACCAAAGTTCATAATTCCTATATAGACTGGAACTGCGAGTAAAAAATTCTTTTTTTTTCAACTCCCAATGTATTTTATTAGGATTTTTTGCGCGAAAAACACAAAATTATGTACATATATAAGCGAGCATCTTAATATTATACCGTATTTTTACTTTAAAATATTCCAAGCCTCCTGTTAGCGTTAAAATATACGTTTGTTTTGAAAAGTGATTTAAAGAACAAGTCTGAAACGAATTTGAAGACAAAATAAACCATAAAAATTGAAAATAATGATTTCAGACGTCTCCCCGTATATAAAATAATCTAATAAGGATCGTGCACACATACAAACAAAAAGGTCTCTGCTAAACAAAAGCTTCATTATTTTAAAAATTAAACTATTTTGTAATACCACTTATTGAGTTTTATTGAAATATGAATTACGCATGACTAGTTTCGAAAAGTACAGTTGTTTTCATCTTAAGGTGTTTATAAAAACTTATGAAATAAAGTAGTATTATACAAATGTTTAATATCTTCATATAATTAACATATCATTCCATAAAATTAGTGCCGAATGAATTAATAATATAATAAACAATAAATAAAAGCTTTCCCAAACCAAACCATAGATGGCTCTAGTGAACTCACATGCCAAAATTTTGAACAGTGGGTCAATCAAGGGTAGAATATTGAATACACGTTACACGTACGTAAAGCGATCACTTAACGCGCCTATAGGTTATAAACCCTGTAAAAACCCAGATTTATTATTATAACTCTCGCATATTCTTCTTCATCTTTGTTGAGATGTCCAAATTATGTTATATTAAAGCAAATATTAGCTCGCTGTGTAGTAATATATTTTATTTGTTCGCATAGTCATGTTCAACTAATTTAAAATTATAAGCATGAATATTTATGTCGACCAAAGCAATTTATAATAACATACCGTATGGATTTATCCGTATATAAAAGATACGACTCGATTTTATTGTTTGTTTAAATACACCTACAAAAATAACAAGATATATCATTTAAAAATAAATTTTATTTAAAATATATAAAACTAAAATAAGAAATATTTTGGAAATAGGATAAACGAATAGTTGGTTTAACACGCCAAACAGAAAAAAAAAACAATTAGAGTGATGCCTCGCCTAACGAACGACGCGCATAACGAATTTTCTGTCTTATTCTTTCAAAACGATCTTTGCTTTGCAAGGAATGTATCGTATTTAATATTGCCGATCGAACGCTCCAAGATCGCAAACAGCCAATTCACTCATACGAATTTAAGAAGGATGCCATTAAGTCAATCATAGTATTATAGCTAAGGGAGTGAAGCTCAAAGGGAAGCTTCATCTGACAACGAGGAGGAGTATTAAAAAAACCAATCTCAACTTCTGCCATCCTGGTCACATGGGGAGAGGTTCAGAAGTTTACCAACAATCACTATCCAACCTCAGCTGAGGCCAACATGATCAACGATCTCTGACATCAATGACACCCATACCCGTTATTTAAGGCTGGTGTTGAGGAAGAAGGAGGAACAGATAACTTTGGAAAGGTTTTTTAAGAAGCCAGCAGCCAAAAAGCCAAGGATGGAAAAATAGCATTTGACCTTGCAAGCCTCGTAGACTCTCCTGAATCTGAGAAAAAACGTGAATATTTTGTTTAATGACACAGTACCATATATTTTTTAATATGTATAAACTAACTAACCACTAGGTGTAGGCAGAGAGAATAAAACGCCACACCAATGTGTCTTTGTACACAATCTTTGCCTCTTCAACATTCATATATCTTGTCATAAATACACGCCGATTAATCCGACTTCTGATCTGACCCCTTTCAAGTATTTGAAATACTTGAATATGACAAGTTTTCCTCGGTCTTCCTCGTGTGTTAATATGTATTATTATGAGAAAACGTGTTTCACTTAACGAGCTTGCTCTTGGAACGAATCGATTACGTTATGCGAGGCATCACTGTATGAAATTTCTCTTGCCCCGCTAACTTATATTTATAGGTGCCTTAATTGATATTATTTTATTTTGAGATCGATTATATGTATTTACTTAACATATATGTTAAGTAACAAAATATAATCGATCTCAAAATAAAATATCTGTTTTTTAACATGTTTTAAGGGAACGCGTGCGTTATATGGTGAGGTCGCGGAGTCCAGATATTTAAAGCAATTTGCATATAAAATTGTACCTTGAGTGTGTTTACACGCTTTGATTTTAAGAAAAATATCCATGATTCGAATGCCCATTTACGAAGTTAATTGTTAACCAAAGGCATCAATTAAAGTTTTTTTAAATAATGACTCCCATAAAACACACAGTTAATACTACTATCGAGACATGATCGTGGTGATTTTAGTATTTCATCGTTACTTTATAATTATTTTAAACAAGTTTATTTAAAAATCAGATTTTAAATAGACAAGCATCTAAAACAATTTTCATTGCCGTAATAAAAATTGCGTGTGCAGTACCGTGCATGTGGTAGAAGTAAAACTTCTTAAAAATAAAGGAAATCTTTGTTTAAAGAATTTGGAGACAGTAAGGGAAAGGGCATCTCAAAAGAAATACAGCAATACAAAATTTGTAATAAATCAAACTGTTTATTCAACATTTAAACTGTCTGGTGCTTCAATTGGTAATACTGATATAAGTAATGGTTTGTGATAAAATATGATTTATATGATTTTGATTCGATATTTCTGAAATAATGAGAAAACACAATGATAAATATTACTTACACAACGCGTCGTACCTCATATGTTCATATATAGCGTCTGACGTGTATATCTACAACCCGAGCATGCTTGACACTAAATTATTATATCGCTTTTATCGTTGTGTATACGTCGCTCTCTTTTGCCCCACTTCCGTGGCGTCAGAATGTATAGCTCTCTTTCTTCTTCTGTCCTATCCCCACCATTCACTTTCTTTTGTATATCTTTGTCAATATTTCCATTACTAGAAAACACATATTCCAAATATCATAAAGCTGTTCCGAAATTTCCACATTTACTATGTACTAATTTACACCCAGATCTACATTCATCTTCTTCGAAAACCATGACTTTGGATTTGACAACGCTCATCATTCGAACATCTATCATACTTTTTTTTGCCGTTTAATATTTAGTTGTATAGTATTATCACTTATTCATTAATATAATCAACTTTTTTTTCAACTTTTTATTTTAATGGAGTATACGTCGATATATGCACAATACTGTCAATATAGAATTGATTAACCATATTTAAGTCTTGACATTTCTCGGTGGAACTGGAGTTTGTGTGCCGTGAATCTTGTACATATGTTTAATTTATATTTTCAACACAGGTGAGCGCCGTGCTCTCACCCAGTATTTTTTGTATGCAATAAATCATTTATTTGGCAATTTGTGTGTTTATTTTCAAATGAGTAACGCATGACGCTTCTCCTTAATTAGTCTAACACACCTCCGTAGCGTGGACGAATTTGGACATCGCTATTTTACACCGAAGACAAACACAAATAAATAAACAAAGCGATTCGTATGATTTATATATTCTCACCTACATGGAGTATCAAAGGATCGAGATTTATGTACGGGAACGATACAGGAGCGATATGGCATCATTAGCCAGAATTCAACCGCTTCGAATACCGACGTCTGTTCTGTCGCGTCGCGACGCCTTTGTTGCTCTCTCGAGACTCTTGACACATGGGTGTAAGGTCTCCATGCTTAACTTAGCATTGCGTGCAATTAGATCAGGGCTGCCGAAAATATTTACAGCCTAATTAGCGTAAGATTTATGCAACAACACAGTGTTACGTATTCGTTTTACATTTTACTTTTGCGTAGATATTAATATACATAATAAGAGTGGTTCATTCATTAATTCATTCATTTCCAGCTAAAAGATAGCAATATCTGATTGTAGTAAAAACCACGCGGTTGAAGTATTAAAATTAGAAATACGCTAAAAAAAGATACTGAATTAAAAGAGGAAACATAGGTACGATAAAGTTAATATGGTAATTTAAATTTATGTTTCAGAGAAAATTTCACTGATGATAATCATCTACTGTTATTACTTTAAATATAAAAATACACAATATCACTTGTAAGAGACCACTTTTGAGTTTTTCAGGTGTTCTCATAATTATTTGCTGTTTTCAAAACTAGTCGTGTTTACATTAACAAACTCAAACGTGGTTTTATCCAAGTTTTTTATTATTATTCATCATTTAAAAAAATCTAATACTTTTTGGTACAATTTTTGTAAAAAATGCGATATAAAATGTAGGTATCAAAAATAAAAGTGGTTAAAATCAAAGTCTTAGTTTTATTTCATAAAATTTTATTTTTATATATGAATAATTGATGCCAAATCATTAAAAAGCTTTTTATAATAAATAATATTAACTTTATACACCATGACAACAATTGATTTCTATACAGGGTTGGTCAACCCAAGTATGTATAATGATGTATAAAAAATTGTTCTTCTGGGCTTCATCCCAACTTATCGTTTCTAAACACTGTTGGGGTCAACTCTCCTCATCCTCAGGTTGTAGGTCATTATATCAAAGATGACGTCACTTAGGCCTTGCGTACGAATCATGTTATCTTTCTGTAGCATCCATTAATTCTTTGGTCTTTCTCTAGATGTCTTTCGAGTAAGATCCACGGTGATTGCCTGGTTCACAATAAGTTCAAGATTTCTGCCTCCTAAACTATCCCATATTTCTGCCACCCAAACTATCTCATTTGCCTTTCCTCTACCTTACTATTGATGTATGTTATATTGTACATACCAAGGCGTGAACTCTTTATTTTGTCTCTAAGGGACACTCCAGCTGACCATCTAAGCATTCGCATTTCAGCAGTTTCTAGTATAAAAATGGTGTAATCAAGTGTTAAAAATGATCAGATGAATTATAATTAACGCTAGCTATCGAGCCAGATAAGTATTGGACCAGTATATATGTATTTTAATATGACTGCAAGTATTTTATTGGACGTTTTTATTTCCCTCTCGTGAGTCATCAACTTGGTTGGAGAGATCAATGGCCGAACGAAACCCGCGCTATTTCAACCAAAATAGCCGTATCAGAATTATATACACACATATTATTACCATAGTAATATTTTTTTTCACAATTTTACAAAAAAAAATCAAGAACTCAATTTTCTCATGCAACAATGCAATTACTAATACCTGGAAGTTATGGCACTTTGGGAAAATCATGGAATATTGATTATCAATAATAGAGAATCATCATAGAATATTATAAATTTATGATACAAGTATGTTTATACAATATTTAAGCACATACATACCCAAGATTAGCCGACATACATTTAATAAAATATATTATGTGTGTGTGTATATATATCGTAATCATACAGGAGAAAGTTACCAAGTGCATTGTTTTACAAAAACGTTATCATTGACTATTTGATATCTTACTAGATATTGCCCTGAACTATTGCCCTGAAAAAATCCCAAAGGATTTTTAACTTAGAAGTATAATATATTGACTAGCTAAAAATGACTAACTAACTGCATTGGTGTTTATTTTCTTGCCAAGCAATAGTGACTTAAATGGCCCTCCTGAACATTTTACGTTTTGGTAGTTGGTCACTTTCTCCTGTAAGACTACGATATATATATATACATACATACATTTCACACTACCATTTTACAATATGTTTACTTATTACTTACTTATAACCCTTATCCGCACCTTATGGTGCATAGGGCACTGCATCGAATTGACGCAGTGTTATCTTGATCATTACTTACATGAAGGCAAGGTGATCACTCTTGCGCTCAGGAACCAGTCCAGGGTAATAGTAAATAAATATTACAGTGTATAATTACTAATATTTATTTTCACCCCCCCTGGGAATCGAACCCGGGACCTCCAGCACGGTAGCTAAACACGCTGACCATTACACCACGGAGGCGGACAACAATAATACAATATGTTTACACATATAAAATACAAAATGTTTTAGAGGTGACACTTCTTAGACGACGATACGATAATCGATAATTGGACGTGAATTGAGAGTGAAATTCAAGGATGCGTCACGTTTATTAGGTACATTTCGTTACATAGGGGAGAAGAAAGATATAACATAGGGAGAAATGGAAAGAGAGCTGACGCTGAGCGTTCTAACGCCACGGGAGTGGAGGAAGAGAGAGCGACGTATACATGACGGTATACAAAGCGATAGAACAAAATCGATAGTATCGCGCATGCGCGTGTTTTAGATGTAAACGTCAGACGCTATAAATGAACAGGTGAGGTGCAGCACCTTTTAATGGATGCGGTAATTTGTCTTTCGTTTGATTTTTTTTTTTTTTATAGTTTATAAAATATTGCAAACGATCGTTTACAACGACAAATTTTACCGATCAATCCCTCGATATAATGTCGGATAAAAATCTGTTCAGAGATTTTATCCCGGCTAAATTTATTATAATTATATTCACATGGCTCTTTTTACATAGGCTCATTGATAAAATGATAAAAAATACAAACGCAGTGTTATCTTGATTGTTAACACATGAAGGAAACGCTTCAGGTACAAGTCCAGGGTAATATTGCATAAATATTAGTGACAAAAACACTTATATTTATTTGACCCCTCCCCCTAGGAATCCCAGGGATTCGAATGAATCTGGGACATTTTACAGTACGGTAGCCGAGCGTGCTGACCATACACAAAAAATAGGCGGTTTAGATTTCTGGTAAATGTGCTACTGTTTACAGAAATATTTTCCTATAAAAGTCATTAAGATTCAGTACTATATTATTAATTATATAATCTTCTATCTTACCGCATTTATATATATCCAATAAATTATAATATTTATTACATATTTAATTCTAACACATGATGTTAACCTCCTAATGGTCAAACAGAGATTTCAAGATGGTAATAGAATATGGATATCGAATTCCAAGTTTATTCCACTTATAAAACTTAATATACAGGTAACAAAATATTTTTATACGTTTATTTCAACTTTGACTCAGAGCGATAGTAATTTCCCACACAAATCAACTCGTAATGGGTGATATCAGACAGACGCGAACTGTTATTTTTTATAATTCGACATAATATTACATTTTTTAATAAGTCACCAAAGATAAGGTCAAACATTTATTTCTCGTGAAATTATTACACTTTTCACTTAAATTTCGACATCATTTTATTAAGCAAGTGTTTTTTTACCGGCTTCGTCCGTCATTTGGATTTTACGAAAACAAATTTAACATTTGTTTTAATTCTGGATATTAAAATCATTCTTTGTAAATTTATCTGGAAAACCGATAAAAATAGTTACCAGTATTTTTTTTTAATGTAGCAATTTATTTAATGTTTTTAAACTTTCAGACTGACAAATATAAAGAGAATAGTATGTACAAAGTTTGTACTTAAAGTATTATACATTACAAAATAAATACTTCTGCAAAAGAACTTAATCCTTTTGAATATTTTACTATCGTAAATAAAATTTGTGTAACCAAAAATATATATTACTTATTTTTTTTTTTTACAAAAATGTTAATAAAATTAGTATATAACCACTCACCGAGATTTTTACGTCTCGTAAAAACCGTAAAAAAAGTAAAAGATGTAAAAATCTCGGTGAGTGGTTATATACTAATTTTATTAACATTTTTGTAAAAAAATAAAAAAAGTAAAAATGACTAATTACAAAGTAAATGCTTTAAATATTAATAAAATTGAAATGATTAAAGAAAACACTTGTTTTTTACCACTTGAGTTTTATTTTAGACTACATGTTTCAGAAGTTAAACTTCCATCATTCAGGTCTGTATAATAACTAACAATAATAACTTTCCTTTGTTTTCAAACTCCATCCCTTGACTAACCCCTTCCCCTTACTTTCCCCTCTTCTTATTTATAGAACAATTTTATATTTTATATTTTAGTTATTATACAGACCTGAATGATGGAAGTTTAACTTCTGAAACATGTAGTCTATAATAAAACTCAAGTGGTAAAAAACAAGTGTTTTCTTTGATCATTGTAACATGTCTTACCACAAAGTTAATGCCGAAACAATAAATAAAATAATATTGAAAATAAAAAATATATATTTTTCGGATTTTTAGTGATAAACTTCACACGGGAAAGTGAGAAGCGAATATTTTCTCCTCGTTATCGCTCAAAACAGTAAAAAATGCATGCAGTAATTTAAAAAAAAAACATTCCTGCAAATTTATGCTTTCCGTTATCAAGATAGAGATAATTTATGTGGTTTTAGAGCAAAAGGTCCACCTCCCAATTATATTTCACATTGTGAGTATACACTGTTACATAAAGAGATTAAAGGTTTACACGAGACGTGGATCTATCCCTGTTAATTTCGTAACACATAACTTCTTGCTAAATTACAAATGTACACGGTGACTCGAGAGGAATTTACGAATGCGAATTATATTCTGGTTGAACTGACATTTTTTGTTTACAACATTTTGAGTGTGTCCAAATACTTGTTCACAAAATCTGGATTATCTCCAATTAAAGGAGTTATTTAAATTATTAGCTTAAATAATAAAAATTTAAATGGTATTTTCTGGCGTTTCTCATGTGTGATTATAATCCAGGATTCGGACCTCACATACTAATATAAGAGTTTCTGCTTAGTAAAAAGCTTCTTTACATCTCACCAATAGATGTCTCTAGTGAAGTTCTAGTGATTCAAGAACAAGGTTTCTAAATTGGTTCATATATATAGAACTTCCAAGAATTTGAGTAGTGTGGTTGTCAATAATGGGTAGAATTGGTGAATGTTACACGTGTGTAAAGTGATCACTTAAACCAGACGATGACGGTTGTCAGCCCCGTAAATGCCCAGACTTCCATATTCTTCTTCATCTTTCATAAGATGTCAAAAAATAAGATTTTTTGTAATTATTTCTTAAATATGTTCACCAAAGCTTTTTTCTATAATTTTAATTAATTTATCAAATTATAAAACTTTATCAAATTATAAAATTAATAACGCAGTTCTCTTCAATAAAGACATTAAGCTCATATGCTTCGAGAGGGACATGATTATAATTGATTTTTATTATTATTATCATTGTGTTTTTGTTTTTTCTTTTACAGATTAACATGTACGAGTATATAAATCATTTAATTTATTTTTTAAGCCAAGTAACATTACTTATTTTTAATTTTAAGATTGTGTTTTGTTATATTTACTCATTTGAATTTCATTTGTATTCTCAATTATATTTTCTCATGTTTCTTTTAAACATTCTTCTAACCTAATGTTTCTTTTCTTTTAAACATGCTTCTTATGTTTTTTTTTTTTATATACTTATGCCTATTTATTAAATCTGTTTATTGTTTTATATTTTGCCATGTATTAGTATTGTTTAATTTTTTATCTTATTTGTGTTTCAGTCGTGTTAACCTAAATCCCATATCCCAAAAAGAAAATGTGGCTTATGTATGTAATATGTTTTTAAATAAATATACTTATAAATTTAAAAGTAAAAATGTCTAGAAATTGAAAAAAAAATATTTAAAAAAAACTTTTGTAACCATATTAAATAATTTTTTTTAAATATTATAAACTGTATACAATTGTTTATTTTATCACTGTGGCTGTTAATATAGCCAGTCTGCGGTCGGTTTGGTGCCCTGCTGGGAATCTGTGTAACGTAGACTTGATGACAAATATACAGGAGACTATAATCACAAATTTACATCTTTATACTCCTCATATCTGATTCTTCCGTTCTGTTCCCCTGCCTTGTCTTTTATAGCGTATTTTTATCTTTGCCAGACGTCAATCTATCATATAAAGCACCTTAATGCCAGCGCTTTTTCACTTGTAAGTTACCAACAAAAATACAAAAATAACTAAAAATATCGGTGAATTTTTATTTATTAGACAACATCACAACTGTGGAGGTCCTCACCAAAACGATTGTAAGTAATCAGCAATTCTAGTTTGTAAAATTGTTACCTTTCGTTGCGATTTTCTGATTTCATATTGGTTTCACAGGATTGTTTACGTTTTATCTCAACTTTCGATTTCGATAGAATGCAGTAAACAGAGCAGATTTGCATTTAAATGATTTTTTGTGCAATTTTGGAAATGAAACCTTTAAGTGAGGACCTCCACAATTTACCTTTGAATTTTGTAACGTCCGTCGCGTCCCTTAAATATTTGTATTTTGAATTTAAAAATTAAGCGCTGATTTTTCGAGTCCAGTCAATTGTATTTCTTAAATGTTTTCCGCAGATATGTATTTTGTGGCACATTTTATAAACTTTATAAAATTAAATAACTTCTTTTAACCACTTTTTTATTTATACAATTTAACCTATCGGTTTCGACAAGAACTTTGTTATCATCAGGGTTTATTAATTTTTAAAACATTAAAAACATTAAAGTACTCTCACCAAAAACTTCCACGTGTTTTTCATGTTTTAATGTTTTAGAATTTAATAAACCTCTATGATGACAAAGTTCTTGTCGGAACCGGTAGGTTAAATTGTACTAATAAAAAAATGGTTAAAACAAAGTTATTTAATTTTATTTTGTTATTAATTTTTATGTGTTCACATTTGCAAACACATAAAAATTTATTTTGTGACAATTGCCTTGTTATGTCATCCTCAAACGAATGTGAGATTAAATGGACTGTTAGTCTTTATATTTTGCAATACAATTCTAGGTACTAACGTAAGAGTTTTAACATGTGCGGTAATTATTTACGGGAGACAACAATAGTTAATGGGGCATATAGGTATGTATACTTATATTCATTTTCCGGGAAAGAAAGAATCCATTTATATGGCATCGCATAAATATCGTTCAGATTTATTTTTTTAACTTTTTATGCCTATTTTACTATACTATTTACTAATACTACTACTACTACTATCATGCCGTTTTCAACAGGAGTAGGCAGAGAAGATGGAAGGCCACACTCTTCTGTCATGACAAAACTCATCGCTTCCTTCACATACATACATATAGGCAAACACGCTGGCCGATTACGTAGACTTTTGACAAGGCCAAATCTGGTCCGTCCTCGTTCTGTTCACATTTGCCAAATATAATTTCTTAGTCATCTCTCTCAGTGCATTCGCTTCACGTGACCATACCGCCTTAAGAATAGTATTTATATTATTCTTCTTCTTCTAACCCTTATCCGCACCCCAATGGTGCATAGGGCACTGCATCGTATAGAAGCAGTTTTATCTTGATCTTTAAATACGCAAAGGAAAGGTGATCAGCTTTCCGCTTCAGGTACCAGTCCAGGATCATATTAAATAAATATTAGACTGTAATATTTATTTTGACCCTCTTGGCAATCGAACCCGGGACCTCTAGCCTGTCGCGCTAACCACTACACTATGGAGGCGGACTGTATATTATTAATACTAAATAAACAAGTTATTTTAATTTCGCCATATTATACGCATTAAGTTATTTTTATTTTTAATTTCATTTTATTTAGGAATTTTACAGAATTGTTACTACATAAATCGAGTCATTTACAGAAATGATTAGTTACACAAAAAGTTGTACTATTCCAGTAACAAATTAAATTGAAATAATTTGTACTGGGATAGTAGAAATGTACGACTATTTTTTAACTAATTCCACAATTCGCTCACTCCTTTCAACAACGTCATTTATCAAAAATCGTTAATTTTCAGTTGTGCATGTGTTCGGAATGCCCAGAAAACGTACTATATCCCAGCAAAAGCGGCATATTTTAAACTTAATATTTACCCGCTACAGGGCAGAAAGTTTTTGCATTTTGAAGAAAAGGTTTGTTTAATTATGTTTTTAAAATTCTAAATATTTTTCAAATGGAGAAAAAACATTCGGGTTTTACCCCAAAAGATCTGTTGCACAGTAAGAAGCTCAATAAGTGGCTTGATATTTATTTTTAATACATTGTATTATATTTTTAAACTTTAAAAACGTTCTCCTGAAAAATCAATTTTTTTGATTTATGACGTTGTTGAAAGGAGTGAGCGAATTGTCAATTTGTGGAAATACCTGGAAGAGGGACGGGAGGAAGGAAATGGAGAAAAGGGAAAGATCAAAACTCAGGTCAAATACAAATTGTATGAAACTGGGGACACACCACAATAAACTTATAAATTACCTCTTTTTGTAAAAAATGCACCTTCACTAATAACTTTTAAGAAATGTTTGAGGCATTACTATTTATCATTAGAATTCAAATTCCATCAAATCTCCTCCCTTAGTTTTTCCCTCTACCTCCTTCCCTAAAACTTCCTTTTTTTAATAGCCTTCCTTCCTTATTATCATCAATTTGAAATTTATGTTTTTTCAAATGTTCAAGTAGTTACTATCTACCCTCTGATTGCGAACAGCTATATATGGTATCAAACGTTTTGACCAGTATATACATATATATAGTACTAGTCTGTTTTTGGATGGTTGGAAGATATTGCTTTTTGCAATAAGTCCGCCAATGAACTTGTATCTTTTCTGTACATGAAGTTTAAATAAATAAATAAATTTAATTAAAATGTAACTTTGTCTTTGTAAAATGTAAAATCGCTATTTTTTTATGACTTAATTATAATGTCTACCGGTTTCGAAGCTAACCGCTTCATTATCAAGACTGATTAATATTAAAACACTATCTATGTACTAAACAATATTCAAAACATTTTGACGGTTGGAGAAAGAAGCTTAGGTAGGTCTCAAGTGGCTTTATTTTGTGTTGATTGGCAGTCACAGTCAAAAGAGATCAGGGATGATGAGTGATGGGAAACATATTTCATTACGAACTTTTATTAAAATCATTTACTTGTGTATTTATTAGTTGTAAATTATTATTAATTGCCTTTTTAATTTCTAATATTTCTGGGTAATCTGATTTAAGTCCTCTTTTGCATGTGTGTAATATATTAAGACCTTTATTTTTATCAAATGAGTGATTATTTTCTATTAAGTGATTGGCAAATTCACAAAAATTATCATTATTAAGGCATCTTGTATGCTCTTTACATCGGATGTTAAAATTTCATGAAAAATCACAAAATTAGTGTTTCGAATATAAATTATAAATAAATAAATATAAATGTCGAGTTACAATCATAACACAAGTACCTCGTATTTTACATTTACGAGGTACAAGTCGAGGATAGAACTGACGTCAAAAGCGCACTCGGCGCAAGGATTCATGCGTGCAATATCTACAATCAAGATGAACTTGTATGTTTTAAAAAAGTGGCCAAGTCAAGATTCCCGCTGTCGTGAGGATTCCCGAGAAATAATATTAAAAGCGAGACAGTTTAGTTATGATTTATCCCCGGCTAGCCTACAACGGTGTGTGTAATGAGCATGAAACCTGAATATGACAACACGGTGTCGCAGAACTCCTTGCAGAAAAATTAAAATTATCAACAAAACAAAGAGAATTTTCGTGTTATAATTTTACTTGCTTGATATATAATATCATATAATAATAACAATAATTATAACATCAATAATAACTATTATTCAGACCTGACGATGGAAGTTTAGCTACCGAAACTAGTAGTCATTAATAATCTCTTATAATAAAAATAAAAAGTGGTATAAAAACAAGTGTTTCCTTAATCATTTTAACATGTCTTCATGTAAATGCCAAAGTAAATGCCAAAACAATAAATAAAATAAAAATGTAACTTAGTTTTAAAATCACTATACACATTTTATTGTAACTTAATTATAATGCCTACCGGTTTCGAAATTAACTGCTTCATTTTCAAGACTGATTAATACAAAAAATGACACTTTATAATTAACTTATCATAAAATATTTATTGTAATGTTAAAACAATGTTATATTTTAATTATAAAATGGAAAATCATAAAGTTATTCCTTCATTTATAAATTATATTCAATATTTTTCTTAAATATTTGAATTTACCTATTTTATTTTGTAACATCTCGTTCAAGTATTTTATTTTTCTTAAATATTTGAGTTCAGCTATTTTATTTTGTAACACCTCGCTCAAGTATTATATTTTTCTTAAATATTTGAGTTTGGCTATTTTATTTTGTAACATCTCGTTCAAGTATTATATTTCTCTTGAATATTTGCGTTTAGCTATTTTTTGCAACACCTCGTTCAAGTATTATTTTCTATTAAATATTTGAGTTTAGCTATTTTAATTTGTAACACCTTGTTCAAGTATTATATTTTTCAAAAATATTTGAGTTTAGCTATTTTTTGCAACACCTCGTTAAGTATTATATTTTTCTTAAATATTTGAGTTTGGCTATTTTATTTTGTAACACCTCGTTCAAGTATTATATTTTACTTACTAAATTTAACAGCGCCATAAACTCAGTTTCAGTTATCAATGCGTAACCGTGGCTCGTCGTCGAAAACTTTGATATAAATCAATGTAAATTTGTTCCTGATAGTCCGATAGCCAAATATCGCTACTTTTCTTCTAGCCCGAACGGCGGTAATGTAAATTTTATTTACTCCAACACGTAACGGGAAAGTATTATTCAAAGAATATTAGCCACTAACTCCCAGTACATAAATACTATTCTCCCTGTTACACTTACCTATACAGTTAACCAAGAAAAACGACTAGCCGTATAGATAAGACTGATCTCTTCGCTATAATAAAATATTTATATTGATCTATAAATCGTTCTAGACGGACAAAGATGTACACTGAGATCTTCAGGTATTTTTTATAATATATATTACAGTATCTACTCAATGAATTAGGGCCACGCAGAATTTCGCGCAATTTCTCAATTCAAACAGGAATAACTCAGAGAAAACCTTGAATAAAACAACATTGAATTTTATTTACACATGAACACTTTATTACGCTTAAATTATGCATATATTTTCATATAAATATAGTTAGTATTTAGTATTTCCACCTTTGGCAGAAATAACTGCCTCAATTCTTTTGGCATACTTAAAATGCACTGTTTTATCATGTTTTTTTTATTTCTTCGTCTTCTGACCAAATTTTTTGAATATTTTTTTTTAGACAGTCTACTGTCGGATTTGGAAATGAGTATACATTATTTTTTAACATGCTCCATACGTTTTCTATAGGATTAAGGTCCGGAGAATTTCCAGGCCAGGGGAGCAAAGGCAGATTTTTGTTAGACAAAAATTTTATTATTGATTTAGCCCGGTGGCAAGGTGCCCCATCCTGCATGAAGGTGTATGGACCTTCTGTTGGGTCGAGTGTATGGTAGAAGGGCAATAAAATTCGTTCGAGGACCTGCTTATAGGAATTTTGGTTCATTGTTCCTTCCACGAAAAACAACGGCCCAGGTAAATTGTTAATAATACATGACCATATCATTGTTGCAGGGAGGTGTTTGATAACTTTTACCACACAGGCCTCATTGTAACGTTCCATTGGTGTTCTCCTGACGAATCGACGGCTCTCTGTCACGGCTTCTAACCGGCACTCATCACTAAAGATGGCCTGAAAAATAATGAAAATTTAAGTTTAATTCAAATATATAAGTTTATTTACTAAAATGATATGTTGAAAATTCAATTTAAATAAATACCTTTTTCCAATCATCTACCGAGTAATTTCGATGTAGCCTGGCCCATTTTAATCGATCCGCTTTCATTTGTGGTGTCAATTTTGGTACTTTTACAGGGAACCTGCATTTCAGATTTACTTCGTAAAGACGTCGCCTCAGTGTTGATACCAATATATTTATACCCTCTTCTTCCAATTTTATTTTTAATGTTTTTGCTGATGCACTACGGTTTTCTAAGGCACTTTGAACGATTTTTCGATCAGTCCTCGGTGTTGTTTTTCTAATCCTACCACAGTTCTTTCGCCGATTGCTGGTGGTGGGTGACTGATTTTTTTTTGATTTTAAAATTTTGTCCACTGTTTGACGAGAAACGTTTTCTTTTTTTTAAAATTTCTCTATTAGATAGTATTTCTAATTTCAGTAGCACTATAACACTAGACTTTTTTTCCTCAGAAATGTCTTTACTTTTTCCCATTTTGTCTTTTTCAAAAGAAACACTTGTGTTTACAAAAAAAATTTATACTTTATGAACTAAAATTAAAAATTAAGTTTTTTTTCACAAGACACGATAACTATATAACCTCTCTGAACAAAACAACAATCAGAACTCAAGAAACTTCACTAATAAATGAGATAGAACTATTTTTTGAACTTTCAACTATCTGTCTACCTGTGCTAATTAGGGACCTTTCTCAGAAAAAGGGTTTGAAATTTTGTAAAGGCTTAAATAATCCAGGTATATTTTACATATTATTGAAGGTAATATACATGATATTAGATGTCAATAGAAAACTTAAAGTATTTATGTAAAATAAATATAATAATCCAAAAGATTTCAGAGTATTCAAAAAAATAATGGGTGGCCCTAATTCATTGAGTAGATACTGTAAGATTACTGCTCAGGAAAACCGTGTAATGGAAATAAGTATTGCAAATAGAAGTGATACTTGTTAGGTTCTAGAAACAGTTGATTTTATGCATTGCACTCTGCATTTGTTGACAGTTTTATTATTTTAAGATTAAAAAATGGTTTTATAGAATGTTACAGAAGAAAAAAATCGTTAATGAAATTTAATATTTGTTATATTTATCAATGTTAAGCTTAGCAAAAAACAAATAAGGATCCTAAACAGGACCTTGACAGGGCACTGCAGACTGAGGAAACACATGACAAAAATCTCCCTTCATGACACCCCAGTAAGCAGATTTTGTATGGAGGATGACGAAACGCCAATCCACATTCTTTACAATTGTGATGCACTCGATCACACACGAAGTCACATCCTTGGAGGACCTCTACTAGACTCCGAGAAGGTGAAGCTCCAACCACCAAGACAGGTCGTGAGTTACATGGCTCATGTAGGTCTCGGCAGTGAGCTGTAATACAAAGGGAGTTGACAATAGACCTAATATGGTCGCAGTGACATAAGGGATGCCAGACCCCAAAAAAAATATCAACGCTCATTAATTTATACTTTATACTAAGAAAGAAATTATGGGTTTTAGGATAGCTAATGTATAAGGCATATAATCTGATTCTAGACAACAAAATTTTTAAATAACGAGAGCTTGTTAGTGTCTGATTTGGTTGTTGACTGACCTTTATCAGTGTTCAATTTTAGCTTCGATTTTTCATCCAAATATTTTATCAATGGTTGAGCTTCGTCCGAATTGAAATTGATGTTGAAATCACCACTCATAATCAACAATAATAAATATTAAAACGTGTTTAGCTAATGTACAGTATAATTTGTCCGCCTCCGTAGTGTAATGGTCAGCGCGCTCGGCTACCGCTCTTGTGATCCCGGGTTCGATTCCCAGAGAGGGGTCTAATAAATATAAGTGATTTTGTCACTTGAATATTTATTCAATTTTGAATATCAAGCGGAGGGCTGATCACCTTTCCTTCGTGTGTTAACGATCCAGATAACACTGCGTTTATATGATGCAGTGCCCTATGCACCATTGGGGTGCGGATATAGGGTTCGAATGAAAATGAAACAGTATATCCGAGCGTCTACTGGTTCCCTTTGCTACGTATTAACACAGTACACGCGGTGCATGCGCGTAGACTGTCTATGATGTGTGCGATGGAGAGAGTATAAACGATTCTTCCACTCTTTCCTTTCAACTGCCGGTTGAATTCGAAGAAGAGGAAGCTTCTCACTTTTTCGTCATATCCATGCTAATTTTCCCTACCGCTCCCAAAAAAGTATCACCTCAGAAACAAACAAAAATCTGGAAGATGACCACGGCTGTCCAAACTCAAAACACAGTAAGGGACAATTTTTTTGTAGTACGTTTTTTTGCATTTTTGGACTAAGTAGATTCTACTTAGTCCGAAAATGCAAAAAAAATGTACAAAAAAAATGTGCCTTACTGTATTTTATGTTTGGACAGTCATGGGTTGTTATTGCTATGTTATAAATTAAATCCGTCCCATTTGTATTACAGCAGAAGTAAGACTACTCGTAGCACCCTGCACGCAAATCGCTTGCTTCGTGCCTACTTGCCTTGCAATTTGCACAGCAGTAAGGAATGTACTTAGAAATTATTTTATTGTTTTACGATTATGTTATTTCTCTATTCTCACACATTCTGTATCGTCTTATGCATTAGATTATGTTATTGTGCAAAGAAACTCGCCTGTTGTAGTCTTTCTTGCAGAAGTTATTACCACGGGCAAAGCAAATCAATTCTGAGTCATGATATGCCATACGATTTGTTCGGCAGGAAGGAACGTAGGTACTTTATTTTACTTATTATTATTTGTTATTATTTCTTCGATTCTCCCCCATTCTGTCTTATATTATTCTCGCATTGTGCATTAGATATGTATGGTACATGTTTTGGATTTGAATGAGGGTTTGTGCAAAGAAACTCACCTGTAGTAGTCTTTCTTGCAGAAGATATTCCCATCACGGGCAAAGCAAGTCAGCTCCGAGTCGAGTTGTAGCTGGCACTCGCAACACCGGAGACACGGAGCATGCCACTTCCTCTCCACCGCCTGCAGGAAGAACCGATCCCTTATCCTGCTTCCGCAGCCGGCGCAGTGCTCGGCCTGTGGCTCGCAGCCCTCGCAAGGCGCGTTGCCGCACCCGTTGTTCGGGTGGCCGTTGCAGCCTTCCGGCTTGACGTGGCAGCCGTCCGGATTGGCGTGGCAACCGTCCGGATTGGCGTGGCAGCCGTCCGGGTTGCCGTTGCAGCCATCCGGGTTGCCGTTGCAGCCGTCCGGGTTGCCGAGCCCCGGGTCCGGGCAGGGCTCCGGCTGGCCACAGGACGGGCAGCCAGGCCACGGCTCCAGCCGGCCGCAGCGCCCGCACGGCCCGCCCCGCGGCTCGCAACCTCCGCACGCGTGAGCCGCCCGGTTGTTGTTGTCGGTAGCGACCCGTTCGCACTGCTGTAACGGAAACAAACCATTCTAAAAATTCATTTTATTTGGGAATGTAGCAGATCATATCGTAGTCATACAGGAGAAAGTGACTAAGTGCATTTTGTAGAAAAACGTGATCATTGACTATTTGATATCTTACTAGCTTAATATTGCCCTGAAAAAAATCACAAAGGACTTCAAACTTGGAAGTATAATATATTGACTTGTTAAGAATTGCTAACTGCATTGATGTTTATTTTGTTGCCAAGCAAAAGTGACTTGAATGGCCCTCCTGAACATTTTACGTTTTGTTAGTTGGTCACTTTCTCCTGTACGACTACGATATGGAAGTCGGGGTGTAACTAATTACAATATTTAGGTAGGGGAAAAGCAATTGAGATGGTATGGGTAGATAGGACGTAGAACATATTGTAAACCAGGCGATCGCAATGGATCTTTCTCGAAAGATATCTAGAGGAAGACCAAAAAATTCATCCATGAAGCTATAAAAAAATGACATGATTCCAAGGCATGATCTTTTATATGAAAGAAGGACCTACAACCTGGTGACAAGGAGAGCTGACCCCAATAGAAGAAGAGGAAATGTAACAAATCTGTAACTGCAAGTTATAAGTATTACAAAACAAGTATTTGTACTATTCCAATTACAAAATTCCACATTTATAAAAAAAATAACACGGCAGGAAGAAAAGAGAGAAAGGGAGAAAGGAAAATGATCACAGTTCAAGACAAAGACAATTGTAAGAAACGAGGAACACACCGCGATATAAATATCGACTGCCGTTGTTAACGATCTCAGCGCCGACAGTGTCAAGTTGAACATATCAAAATCCCCATATTCATCGTTAAACAATTTGAATAAACGATTAATATAGAAACATTGTTTGGAGTTTCTTCTACTCGTGGGAAGCGGTAAGATGTCAAATTTTACAAGGATATGTTAGTTATATCTATTGCTTGAAGTATACATCTACAACGCGCGCATACGCTACGCTATCTATCTTTACGTTATATCTTTCTTCTCTCTCGTGTAACGAAATGCGCTTATATACGTGACGCGTCCTTGAAATTTCACTATCAACTCTCTTCCTATCACCGATAATCGAATCGCCGCCTAAGAAGCTTGTCATAAAAATGGCTGAATATGTTCCATACAACTTTTTGTTTCTTTGGTTTTTTATCTTTGGCGTTCGTTTTCCCTGTGCATTAGAATAATTAATAGTAAACTTTATTTTAATTTGTCACGTTATCTGGGCCGTGGTTCGAGTTATTAGATAAACGCCAGGAACCATAGAGTAGATACTGTGATTAAAACTATACGACTTCCGTAATGTGTTGATAAACCTCATAGGCACAGATCACAATTGCTCCGCCGTAAATTAATACTAGTGACCAAGGGAAGTTGCACACACTGAACTCCCTCTCTACGCGACTTCGAAATAACACGGTGCAAAAAAGCCATACAAGTAGCAACGTGAAATGAAACTTACAGAAGTAAAACTTCTTGAAAAACATAATGATACGGAGAGAAACGATCTTAAAAGAAATACAAAATTTACATTAAAAATATTATGTTTATTCAATATTCACACTGTCATTGGTTAGTGCTTATATTGGTAATACTGATATTATTGGTTGATGATAACTAAAATATGAGGTATATGTAATTTAAAATAACGCAAAGAATCACAAAACACAATTATTAATATTGCTTACACAATGCATTGTACCTCACTGTTCATATATAACGTCTGACATGTGCATTACAACGCAACTTTGAATCGTTGTGTATAGATCGCTCTCTCCACTCCCGTGGCGTCAGAATGTATAGCTCTCCTCGTTCTCTCTATATTATATCTTTCTTCTCTCTCATGTAACGAAATGCGTAACAAAATATAAGTTTAATAAATAAAAAAAAATCGTATTTCCATGCGTCGCCTGGTGTGCAAAATAATTCCGGAGGAATCATAAATATTGACAAGTATGGAGAAGAAAAACGGAAAAATTTTACGACATTGAACCGAAAAATAAACAACATGCGAAGGGGCAAATTGAGAATTAGGCATGATGAAATGTAGAAAAAACAAGCGTACATTGGATGCGGTATTCCTGCGGAGCAAGCTTGTCAGGATGACAGAGATAAATAAAGATCAATGGCCCGATGGAGAAACCTTGTCAGGGTAGACTTTTCGTGAAGTTAGAGGTATTTGCCAAATAACTAGGTGTAGATGAAGATCTCTACTAAATGGAAAACTTAATCAACTCAACCGTAGATGGTACCGAGAACTCACATACTAAAGACGGTGTTAATCAAAGATGTACCTATAACACATCGCAGTATACACATACGTGCTACACAATATAATTTTGCAGAGATAATAAATTAACACATAACGCTTCGGTTCGCTTGAACTGATGACATTCCTATATCACTGACCTATGATTTCCAATTGACTATTTGTCGGAAAAAAATTAAGTATTTCTTTTACGGCAGATAAGTTATTGTTTCTTGTAAAATTTAATTTCAGAGTAATAAAGTTTATGTAATTATATCAACAACGTAAAAAGGTCACGGGGATATTTCATAATTATTACTTGTTATTTCTACTTTATTTATATTATTTTACTTGTACGCTGAATTGATAAAATGATTTATTTTGGTTCATATATATATATATTTATAGCTTATCAGAACATTTTTTTTAAATATTTATAATTTGCCTCAGAAAATTCTCCTTGCCTGTTACGTACAAGGATTTATAGCATAATAAGTTCATTTGCCTTAAAAATGATAATGGATGTGTATAGTTAATAATAAATTAGTAAAGTTGATCCCTAAAACAACACAATGGATTTAATATCTGAAAAAAATCAAGATTTGTCACGTAGCTCATTTATTTGGCGTATTCGTCTTGTCATATTTTACACTCATTTTATGAAATGTAATAAATAAATTAAAAATAACCGTAAACACGAGTACTTCTTGGTATAAGTTAATCAACAATTAATAATCGCAGGGGTAGGCAGAAAGAAAAGAACGCCACATCAATCTGTCCCATGCATCTATCTCCTCATTCATCTATCTCCTCATGCATACCCGCTAATTATTCCGACTCCTGACCTAACTACGCAAGTATTTAAATTTCGTAATACCAAGCTTTCCTTGATCTCCCTCTGCTTCTCTTACCAACCACATTCACCTCATAAATTTGTTTTGCTATTATTTCTTTACTCAATCGATTCACATACCCAAACTATCTCAACGTACCTTTTGTGAAGTTTTCGATAGCGCTTTCCTCAGCCTTGCATATGAACATCTCTCTTACATCGTTTTGTCAGAGAGATCGCATTTCTACTTCATTCGGTCTACTTCCATCCTTCTTTTGCTAACTCTATGCTTCACTTCCATACACTAAGGATGGAAGCATATAAATATATGTTAAAAAAAAGTTGGGATAAAAATTGTCTGCAAGCACCTACAGTCCGAAAAAATGGGAGATATTAAAAAAAGGATACGGAAGAGGTCCATATCCAGCAGTGGAGGACAGAAAGCTAAAGCAGAAGAAGAAGAGCACACACACACACACACACACACACACACACACACACACACACACACACACACTCACTCATTTATTTCTTTTAAATATGCTTCTTGTGCCTATTTATTGTACCTGTTTATTGTTTTTTTTATATTTTGCCATGTATTAGTATTAGTTTTGGTTATTTAAAACAAATCTTTTTTGTTACTTTATTATTTGTATTCCAGTCTTGTTAACCTTAATCCCATGTCCCAAAATGAGAAATAGAAATTACTCATCGGGAATATTATACGTATATATTATATGTATGTAATATGTTTTGAAATAAATATATAAATAAAATAAATGTTTTAAAAATCTCCGTTGTAAATAAATTGTCAGTATTCTTCATTTTGTCCGCCTCCGTGGTGTAATGGTCAGCGTGTTTAGCTACCGTGCTGGAGGTCCCGGGTTCGATTCCCAGGGGGGGGGGGTGAAAATAAATATTAGTGATTTAACACTGTAATATTACCCTGGACTGGTTCCTGAAGCGCAAGAGTGATCACCTTGCCTTCATGTAAGTAACGATCAAGATAACACTGCGTCAATTTGATGCAGTGCCCTATGCACCATTAGGTGCGGATAAGGGTTATAAGTAAGTAAGTTATTCTTCATTTTGGGTCTGTAAGCCTATACAATTTTTTGTGTTTTCTTCTTACAGTGATTACCGATGCAGTCATGTTCTTTGGGACAATTCTGCTCCCAATACGAACCCAATAACAATTATGTACAACATTTTGAGTGTGTCCAAATACTTGTTCACAAAAACTGGATTATCTCCAATTACAGGAGTTATTTTCATATTATTTTTTGACATCTCATCAAAGATGAATAAGAATATGGAAGTCTGGGCATTTACGGGGCTGACGACCGTCATCGGCTGGTTTAAGTGGCCACTTTACACACGTGTAACATTCACCAATTCTACCCATCATTGACAACCACACTACTCAAATTCTTGGAAGTTCTATATATATAAACCTATTTAGAAACCTTGTTCTTGAATCACTAGAACTTCACTAGAGACAAACACCAACAGTATTTACATCTTTAACATTCACCAATTCTACCCATCATTGACAACCACACTACTCAAATTCTTGGAAGTTCTTTATATATGAACCAATTTAGAAACCTTGTTCTTTACATCTCACCAATAGATGTCTCTAGTGAAGTTCAAGTGATTCAAGAACAAGGTTTCTAAATTGGTTCATATATATAGAACTTCCAAGAATTTGAGTAGTGTGGTTGTCAATGATGGGTAGAATTGGTGAATGTTACACGTGTGTAAAGTGGCCACTTAAACCAGCCGATGACGGTCGTCAGCCCCGTAAATGCCCAGACTTCCATATTCTTCTTCATCTTTGATGAGATGTCAAAAAATAACAATTATGTATTCGTAAATATTGGTTATCAATAATTTGCCTTATTTCTCGAGATAAAAATACCAACTGTTGACATAACGCGTCTCTAGGAATTGCTACACTTGTTTTTTTTTTTCATAAAAAAACATCGTTCGCATGATACAAAATTATCAGCAGCTGTCAAATAAATTATTTTCAACTGTTATCCCTCCGTTCGGATGACCGACATGACATTTTTACTGACAACGTTTTTTTCTATTAATTTATTCAACGGAGATACTTGTTTTAAATTCGTACACAGACTCAATGGCTCAATTCATACAAAATAAAACATAATACGATGTTATGAAATGTCGATAAAGAATTGAATTTATTATCTGTAGTATTTAAAAAGTATTAGGTATGTACATATATGTACATACATACATCGCGTCTAAATTTGATTAGACCTTTTTTTATTACATTTATCATTTAATGATTTGAAATAACGTTATACCCTGATATTACTAGCAAACTAACAAAAAAAGTTACTTATCCCTGATAAACGAGAAATACGACAATAAAACCCAATGGTGCATAGGCACTGCATCATATAAACACAGTCTTATCTCCATCTTTAATACACGAAGGAAAGGTGATCAGCCCTCCGCTTCAGGTTAATATTGAATAAATATTATATTGAAAAAATTACCCCCCCTACCCTGGGAATCGAATCCGGGACCTCCAGAAAGGCAGTCGAGCATGCTGACCATTACACTTCGGGGGCGGACATATAAATATATAAATATTTATAAATATAAATATATATATATATATATATATATATATATATATATATATATATATATATATATATATATATATATATATATATATATATATATATATATATATATATATATATATATATATATATATATATATATATATATATATATATATATATATATGTATATATATATATATATATATATATATATATATATATATATATATATATATATATATATATATATATATATATATATATATACTCTTATATATATATATATATATATATATATATATATATATATATATATATATATATATATATATAAGAGCAATCCATCAAGCCATTTCTAAGAAAAGTTTATTGACATCTCTCGCGTACCTCCGCGCTTCGGAGTTCGACAGGTCAGAAAGTAAGATCCCAAACGAGCAAGCGTTCCCATGGCTCATACCATCCACAGAGCGACAAATTTACATATTTATGATTTCCACACATCTAAAATCTTCTTTTTAAAAAGTCTCTCACAGTACTTAACAATGCTTTCAGTGAAAATAATGCAATATTAAAACAAAAATATATGGAAACCGGTTTGGTAAGAATTCGCTTGTGGCGCGAAGCGGCCAGTTCATTTTAATTTATGAACGGGAATAAATATATTTAAATAACGAAATCTAAAAAGCGTCCAATATGTTGTACGAAAAGTACTTTTTGTAATGGTAATTAAATGGGTCTTAGAGTATCTCTAAGAGTGGAGGCTTCAAAAGAGTGGAGGCTTGTCGGGTTGTGGTCCCGTAGTTAGTGTCGCTAGTTAAGTCAGAGTTTCTCGGTTCGAACCCACTCTACTACAATTTGATACCGATTTCTAATGATGAGCCGCTTAGGCTCACAGAAATAGTATGAAATTGAAATATTTGTGTAAATAATAAAAACACAAACATTTCTCTTTTTTTAAATAAATAAAAAAAATGCGCGCGTAGCACCCATTTTTGAAGAATTGAATAAGAAGTGAATCTTCTCAGAAAATAAAGATAGTTAGAAATTTAATGTGAGAGACAGAGATGGGAAGCATGTATATAGAAAGAATTTCAACAATACAAAATTTGCATATTTTTTTCATCTAGATATTTACCATTTTTGACATCTCATCGTAGATAAAGAAGTAAACGGATGTCTGGGTAGTATTACTGGGCTTATGACCTGTCATAAGTTGGTTTAAGTGATCACTTTACGCACATGGAACATTCACCATTCACACCATGATGGAGAACCACTCTACTCAAATTTTTGGAACTCCTAGATATATTGATTAATCTCGTGGCACAATACATATTAGTTCATAAAAGTTCTTAGATTGAGGAAAGCTTTTTTTAAGCAGAGACTCTTTTATTTGTATACAAGGTCCAAATCCTGGATTATATTCACAAACTTGAGATCCGCCTGAAAACTTGATTTTCATTTTTTTATGTAGCTTATAATTTCACTAGTTCATTTATTTACTACATTTTATGTGTTTTTAAATACTTGTTCACAAACAAGTTGTTTGTGGTCAAGTATTTGGAAAGTGATATGGTTTGTCAAAGATTGGGGAGCTAATATTTTGCACCTGATAAAAATTATATTTAATGCAGAAAGGGTAGCGCGCACTAAACAGTTTGATTTGTGTGGTACAAATCATAACGCTCGCGTGTGACTCATACTTTGAAGCGTCAAAGGCGTTCAAATTTAACCGAGTTATAAAAATAATCTATCTCTCAAAATTATAACTTGTGTAGATAACAAAAAATATGGTACATATAACTATTATGCACGTATTTTATCGTGTGTCTAGATCAGAAATGTAATATCTTTGATGAGATGTCATCAAAGATATTACATTTCTGATCTTTGATGAGACGTCAAAAAATCATATGAAAATAACTCCTGTAATTGGAGATAATCCAGATTTTGTGAACAAGTATTTGGACACACTCAAAATGTTGTAAAACACTCTCCTTATCATTCATCGTTCACTTTGTATAATATATAACTTTAGTAAATACAAATTAGCGACTGCTTTTATTTCTGCACAAATGTCAAACCGTAACCGTGATTTTGCGTGTGACTCATACTTTGAAGCGTCAAAGGCGTTCAAATTTAACGGAGTTATAAAAATAATCTATCTCACAAAACTATAACTTTTGTAGTTTTACCAATAAATATGGTACATATAACTATTATGCACGTATTTTATAGTGTATCTATGTAGATCAGAAATGTGATAAATTAACATGAAAACTTGAAAAAATAACTTCATAAAATTTTAATACCTGGGATGTAAAGTTTTGATTTCAACTAATTTTGGTTGATATTTCAGTCAAAAGGATAATTCTATTTACAACATTTTGAGTGTGTCCAAATACTTGATCACAAAATCTGGATTACCTCTAATTACAGCCCTAATTACATTATTAATCAGCCCCGTAAATGCCCAGCCTTCCATATTCTTCTTCATCTTCGATGAGATGTCAACAAAATAATAGGATAATTCTATCCTTCCAGGGACATCTTTGGTCAAGTGTCAGCCAAAGATATGGCGGCCGGTATGCCGATGGGTTAAAACCCGCCTGCTCTATGGACAACTCGGCATCACACCGATTGAACAGCAAGCACGCGATGGCTACAGACACTGTTATTAATGTGTTTTTTTTTGTTTACATAGCGCAACATAAAATGAAAATAGTATTCTAAGGTCTGGAGAGCTTGGCGTGTGAAAATCGTAAGCCATGTAATTTTTGCGTGCACCGGTGGCGGTCTATGAAGAAGGAAGCAAAATGTAAAGGATCAACCTATACTCGTGTCTATTTAAAACATCAGCCGAATAAAAAAGATGTATAAATCTTAATTAAATAATAAAAGAGAATTAGTTTGGGAGACAGAGACAGAAAGAGAGCATCTTAAAAGAAATACAATACGAAAGTTGCATTAAAACTTTCCGATTATTCAATATTTACACTACCATTGATTAGTGATTAAACTTGGCACAATCAGGTATGTCAAATACTTGAAAGCGGCTGGGTCAGGAGTCGTAATAATCGTCGGGTATGTATGAGGAGATGCATGAATGTAGAAGAGGGAAAGAATGTTTGTAAAGACAGAGTGGTGTGGCGTTCAATTCTCTCTGCCTACCCCTGCGGCGAAGCGGGGTGATGGTTAGTTAGTTAGTTAGTTTGATTAGTGCTTCAGTTGGTATTATCGATATTGATGGTTTGAGATAACTAAAACACGAGATGTATACCGTGAAAACGAGAAAAAATGCATGTATTGTAATTACGGATTTTGTTTTTAATTAATTTATTAATAACTATTATGTACTTACATAATGGGTGGTACCTCACTGTTCATATATAGCGTCTGACGTGTTCTATAATTTTATATCGTTGTGTATACGTAGCTCTCTTTTTCTTCACTCCCGTGACGTCGGAACATATGGATCTAGTTCTTTTTCTCTCTACGTAATAACTTTTTTTCGCTCTTACACAAGGGAATTATACAGAACATAGCTAAATAAAACACACATAGCTATGTGTCTTTTATTTGGCTTTTTTTATTTAGCTTGTGACAGAAAGTGATGTTTTTGCATTTTGAAGAAAAGGTATTGTTTTTTTTAAAAATAAGTATTCGAAATATTTTTCAAATGGAGAAAAAACAGTCAGGTTTTACCTGTTGCACAATAAAAGTTCAAAAGGAGGCTTGATATTTATTTAATACATTGTATTAAATTTTTAAAATTTTTAAACGATCTCCTGAAAAATCAAGTTGTTTGATTAATGACGTTGTTCAAAGTAGTAGCGAATTGTGGTATTGTTTTTCTTACAGTACCTACTAACAGTTCAATTTCCGTACGAAGGAATAAAATTTTTAATAACTTTACCTTTTATTTATTCTAAAAAAATATATTTTTCACCGTTAGACAAATTTCAAATGTTCAAAAAATCAGTAAATGAATTAAAACACGCTCCTTATCATTCATCGTTCACTTTGCGTAATACCACTTTAGTAAATACAAATTCGTGACTACTTTTATTTTTGTACAAATGTCAAACCGTAACCGTGATATTATTTTATTGACCTGATGATGGAATGATGATGGAATGCCTAAACCAGTAGTCAAGGATTAGTATTAATTTAAGTGGTATTACATAAAGTAAGCGATGAATGATAATAAGATATTATATTACCAATGCCTTCAATATACAAAATTAAATTTTTTTATTTATTTAAATTGAATATGTTGTCGGTACCTACTGAAAACCTAAATATACATATACATATTAATCTTTAATCGATTAAAACTATGACCAACATTTTTTTTAATGAAAAAGAGAATTGTTTTTCTAGAGATTTTTTCAAAACGTTTCTTTTTTATATATCACAACATAAATAGTGGCATAGGTGTAACAGCACAAATATATTATTTTCCTACTACTTCATTCACAATTTTCAAATGATAGCTGATTTACATTTTTACCATGGATTTCTAGCGTAGGTGATGTATGATAGAATGACCTTCAACCCGAGGACAAGAAGAGCTAACCCCAACAGTCTACAAAAAAGATAAGTTGGGATGGAGCCAGGAAGAAGAAGACTTGGAATGAATAAAATAATGAAATAAGGAACATTATAAGGCGAACAAAGTTATATGGAAACATAAAGTTTTCTATGTAAACTTATTAAGATAGTATTATTTGACATCTCATCAAAGATGACGAAATATGGAAGTCTGGGCATTTACGGGGCTAACGACCATCATAGGCTGGTTTAAGTGATCACTTTACACACGTGTAACATTCACCAATTCTACCCATTATTGACAACCACACTACTCAAATTCTTGGAAGTTCTGTATATCGCTCACTCCTTTCAAGAACGTCATTAATCAAAATACTTGATTTTTCAGGAGAACGTTTTTAAAGTTTAAAAATATAATACAATGTATTAAAAATAAATATCAAGCCACTTATTGAACTTTTTACTGTGCAACAGATCTTTTTAGGTTAAACCTGAAGGTTTTTTCTCCATTTGAAAATATTTAGTATATTTAAAAAAATTCATTAAACAAAACCTTTTCTTCAAAATGCAAAAACAACACTTTCTGACCTGTAGCGGGTGAATAATATGTTAAAAATATGCCTTTTTTGTTGGGATATAGTACATTTTCTGGACATTCCGAAAACATGCACATCTGAAAATTGACGATTTTTGATTTATGACGTTATTGAAAGGAGTGAGCGATATGTTAAACCAGCCTATGACGGTCGTCAGCCCCGTAAATGCCCAGACTTCCATATTTTTCTTCATCTTTGATGAGATGTTAAAAAATAATATGAAAATAACTCCTGTAATTGAAGAGAATCCAGATTTTGTGAACAAGTATTTGGACACACTCAAAATGTTGTTTTTAAGAAAGAATATTTACTTCATTATTTTATAATAATTTGTAACTAATTGTTGATAATGAGAGAATGAATAACAAAAAAAATATATGTGGCGAATGTGAGAGGGAAAACAGAACGAGGATGACCGAAAAAGACTTGGCACGATCAGATCAATCAGAATCTAAAATCTGGCGGTGTCAAAAGTCTGCGTAATCGGAGGGCATGTATGACTAGATGTATCGATGTGAAGCAGGCGAGGAGTGTATGTCAGGACAGAAGAGTGCGACGTTATATGCTCTCTGCCTACCCCTGCGGGGAAACGGCGTGATGGTAGTAGTAGTAGTTGAAAAAGAGATTTTTGTACAGTCGTCACAAGGATGGAATGTTTCCACTAAGAGTGACATTATATATCACAATTTTATAGGTTCTTTGAAAATCGGTAAGTGCTTATTCAGAATCGTCATTCATGAAGAAAAAAAATATGTATGTATTCAAATACATAATCTTCTTCGGATAGGAAGCGTTTGATAAACCTTGAATGATTTTCATGGTGATCAATAGGTATGCGACGATACAAATATTTTGTGTTATATTTCTGATTAAGTGCAAATAAGAGAAATATATCACCAGAATTTGTGCAACTCTGTGTTTACGATATAGAAAACAAATATAAAAAAATATATAAGTAAATTTTTAGTTATTTATTGATTTGGCGTTTAATTTGTAGAACTCCATTTTAATTTATGTATTAATTTAAATCAAACACAGATTTTTTTTGAGTCTACTAAGTTACTCAAATTAGACTCAAAAAATCTGTGTTTGATTTAATTTAATACATAAAAGTTTTTAGTTTGTCATAGTAGTCAAGTAGTATCCAAAAGATAAAATGATATATTTGATTTATTTACTGTGATTTTTTTATCTTTTCCTGAACTGTTTATTTATGTGTTTTGATACTGTTTTTTTCTGCTTAAACTATGGCCTCTATACCTAAATCTATTTGGTCTAAGGTCTTCACTGGAGTGACTAAAAAAAATGCATCACGAATCAATTTTACAATCTTGACATTGTGCGAAATCGCCCGTCATATATGCGAAGGGATTGTGTATCTTGAAAAGAAACGCCTGATACACAGGTATAATAAAGGAATAATCTGTAAGTATAAATATATATTTTTTGTATTTAAGTTATGCTAGTTAAATAACAATATTTCTTAAAATCTAAGTTGACACGTGTTTCGATGCATTCCGCATCATTATTAAATGAATGCGGAAGGCATCGAAACACCTGTCAAAATACATTTAGAAAATAGCGGTATTTACCAAATAAAACATTAACTAAAAATGTGTACATATTATTAAAAAGTGACTGCCGAATCAATTAATGAAACCAATATATTGTAGTTTAAAAAAACGCAACAGGATGAAAACAATAGTGAATATGAAAATTAGAATATGTGATTTTTTTAATGAAATAAAATAATTTTATTCAAATTTGATGCAAATTCATAAGTCCAGATGGTGGAAGCTGTAATATGGTTAGAAATGAGGACAGGAAGGATAACAAATCACGGCATTATAATTCATATATTGAAATCAAAATTTTTGTTCATAAAATTAATAAAAATGTCAATTACACTAACGCAAGTAATTTAGATTATTAAAAATAAACATCAAAATTTATAATTTCGGATAGACGAAAAGATTTGATGTCCTCAATTTCCATACTTAAAATACAAATAAAATTATCGACAGTAACTTATTAAAGCTTATGAAATAATTTAATAATATGTAATGTTAATACATTACAACATTTTTGTATTTAATAAAGTGGACTTACATCTAATTCAATTCCAAAAAGACTGTCATAATTCAATAATAAGTCTTCTTCGAAGAAGTCCAGGGACCAATAAGGTACCATTCCTGTTTCATCCAGAATTCGGTAGGTATTTAAAAAAATAATAAACACGACTTTGGTGGTTTAACCAAAGTAATATTAATTCGCTATAAGTTTGTTATCCAAATATGTAATGTTAACTTGATTCATTAAATGTCAGTTTCGATTACATAAATCATTACTATCGAGAGATCAGTGGGAAATAGTATAACCGCTTAACGCACGATATAACTTCTCACAAAATGACTTTAAGTTTGAAATTGACAAAAATTGATTTCCTCGCTACGAGGGACTCGGACAGTATGAGCTAGCGGTGAAACGTTCGCGCGCATTTCACAACACTAAATGGAGGTGCCAATGAAAAGCAGCCGTTGCACTTTTCCGTTTAGTCCATCGGACGACAGCGTTCAACTTACTGCGTTTAACTCGTGTGGCGATGTAGTTTTGCACATCGCTCCAAGCTAGAGCGACACACGATTAGCTACCAAAGCGACACCATTAGTAGAAAGGCGGGAATGACACTTTCTATGCGAGAGCGTGGCTCGCCGAGTTGCGGCGCGGAGCTACCAGGGCGGCAGTAAGCGGGCGGGGAGGAACGCTGCGTGGGCACCCTTGCCTCCGCTGCGATAAGGACTACGAGCGGCTGAATGAAACAATGTCGCGCCACTCTTCCACCCTCCTGCGCTCCTGGTGAGCCGTACTCTCAAAACTGAATTACATTATCATTTATTCTCGAATCCACGTGGAAAATTATAACGAAAACGGCGGCAGAGATATGAAGAATAGCGGAGTACGAGCCGTGCAATTAGTGGAGTTACATGTAAATAAAAGAATATTTCATTCACGCGACAACGAGTCGAGTTGAGCAGTGTGAAGTAATGGCGGTGGAAACGGAGCTGAAGCGGTGTAGGCGAACCCGCTATTTATTATTTATTATACTGAAAAGTCACTCTACAATAAACGGTTAAAAATGTGATCGCGTGATCTAGACAGCCGGCATGCTTGTGTAATGTGACTAAAAACAGTCGAAATATCCTGTTAGGTACTCGACGAATATCTAAGACTTGACTAGGCATGAACATGGGTCGCCTACAATTCTGTTATCACTAAACTGTTCAAGATTAATTATTATATTTTTGTTGATTTAAATCCTATTATCAATATAAACTAAAAAAGTAAAATTCATGTAATATGTGTACATATTACATATAATCACCTCAAATGGGAGCATTTTTATTACTGTACATAACTATTATGTTTTAAATATCATATACACAATTACCTCTCTTGTTTTTTTTTTATATAAACGCGTTATTCCTACAATTACAGACAAAACTAACGCATTAACAAACAGCTCAAAAAGGGTGATCTTGATGATCCAGAGTTCGAAACTTGTGCAGGCAATTATGTTTCCTGTCGCATAATAAATTCGAATTATTATAAAAAATTCTAACTATTATCTAACGTTTGAATCTGTTAAACACGATTTTTCTTAAAATTTTATTTTGTTGAGTCCAAAATTTAATAAACAAAGTATTAGTTTTAATAGATTTATATTATCCACTTCGTGATGGAATTGCATTTTAATATATTATTAGATTAATACCAATATTTTTAGCTTTTCAACTTTATTTTTATTTGACCAGCGACCGGGTTTCGTCGTTACCGACATCATCAGACTGATGATGACCAGTCTGATGATGTCGGTAACGAGGAAACCCGGTCGCTGGTCAAATAAAAATGGAAAAGCTAAAAATATTGGTATTAATCTAATAATATATTAGTTTTATTTTATAAAACTTGCCAAAAAGTTTCTGGGAAAAAACATTTAGGGAAATTAAACGTTTTTATTTATACCTTACGTTTTTAACAATAGCAATAACGTAGAATTGTGTTAATTTTTTTAAAAGAGGAAAAGGGAACTTTTTTTATCGTAAAGGTCTATCCGTAAAAACAATAGTTAACAAAAAACTTAAATATTATTTTTTGACATCTCATCAAAGATGAAGAAGAATATGGTCTATTAGTGAGATGTAAAGAAGCTTTTTACTAAGCATCACTAGAACTTCATTAGAAGTCTCTAGTGAAGTTCTATGTAGTGATTCAAGAACAAGGTTTATAAATTGGTTCATATATATAGAACTTCCAAGAATTTGAGTAGTGTGGTTGTCAATAATGGGTAGAATTGGTGAATGTTACTCGTGTGTAAAGTGATCACTTAAACCAGCCTATGACGGTCGTTAGCCCCGTAAATGCCCAGACTTCCATATTCTTCTTCATCTTTGATGAGATGTCAAAAAATAATATGAAAATAACTCCTGTAATTGGAGATAATCCAGATTTTGTGAACAAGTATTTGGACACACTCAGAATGTTGTAAAAAAAACTTTAAAACCTAATATAAAAATACGTTCAGTAAATAAATACATTTTCAACTATTATGGTGATTTTAGTAGCTGTTCGTCTCGCCTTAGGAAAGTTAATGTTCCGTGGTTATGGTGTACGTTTTTAATAACCTTATTATTTTACAGTTAATATATTTTTATATCGCATTCATGTCCGTAATAGAAGTTAACAATTAATTACAAGAATTAATCAGGTTTTTTACCCTAAAATCCTATGTTGAAAAAAGAAAACTACCATTGCGGTCACATTATTCCTTCAGACAGAAGAACTTATACATAATTCATTATAAAAACTTCAGAGCAGAGATTTTATTTTTAATTTATTTGTATTTTGAAGCTTACAGCTTACCTAAATTTAAAGCCAGGCAACAAAATATATTTTTTTAAAAATTTAAGTTCTAATTGGAAATATAGCTTTTTCTTAAAATCTATTGTGACACGTGTTTCGATGCATTTCGCATCATTTTCAAACAACGTAGATTTTAATATCGATTGTTCAATATTTTTAATTCATTTTTATAAATTTTCTTTGTATATACACATTTAAGTGAATGAGCAAGGTATCGAAAAATTAACTTAAAACAATTTTTTTTACTAATTTATTTGAAAGTCACTTTTTGATACTTTCTATATATTTTTAATTTAAGTTTTACCTAGCACATACCTCAATTTTTAAAATCTATTGTCTCACGTATTTCGATGCATTTCGCAACATTTTTAAACATCGTAAATTTTAAGAAATAGTGGTATTTACCATCAAAAACTTACAACATTTTGAGTGTGTCCAAATACTTGTTCACAAAATCTGGATTATCTCCAATTACAGGAGTTATTTTCATAAAATAACCACTTTAATAATAGTTATCACTTAAACCAGCCTGTGACGGTCGTCAGCCCCGTAAATGCCCAGACTTGCATATTCTTCTTTATCTTTGATGAGATGTCAAAAAATAAAAACAAAAACTTAAATTAAAAATCGATTAATATTAACGCAAAGTGACTAACAAATCAATTAATGAAATTTATAAAATATTAACGTTTGTTGTTTAAAGATATAATAAATATAAAAATGTAATCATCCATTAATATAAATTTCACCCATCGTATAATGTTAATGGTCAGTAACAGAATAATTATTTGCTGATAACACTGCTTTCTTGCATATGATCAATTAAATACGTATTAATGGAAATATGAAATACTACTTAATTAGAGAAATTAAGATAATTTTTTGTATCAATAAACATAGACTATAGACTCATCATCTCCACAGGGTCGTTACAATACCTAATATCATTAATAATATAATAAAATTAATTAATTTTAAAAAATATACTTTATGGAGAACTTTTTATATTTCGATTCGCTGTGCCTCTCCATAAAAGAGTCTGTGCTCTTGTGCTTGGAGGGGGACTTACACTCGTGGTTTAATGTTTTATAATAAAAGATATAATAGTTTTTTTTTTGTATATTTTTTTAAGATTTAAATGTATAGAGCTTTAATTTTTTTCTTAAGTATTTTTATATCGTCTATTTTTTTAATTTTTTAGGGAGTTTATTGAAATGTTTGATTGCCAAATATTTGAAGGTTGTATAATACACATTTTAATAATTTTTAATTTCTTTAATTTTTAATTAATAATCTTGTTTTCATCCGAACATAAATAATTTTTAATGTGAAATGCCAGAAAAAATTGAGAGATTTAGAGTGTAAAACAAAATTTGCATAAAAATATTATGTTTATGCAATATGTACACTGTCATTGATTGGTGCTTTTAAGAGTTTGGTACTTTTTCATTAAGAATTGTAATAAATTTATTTTACTGTTCTTGTTTCACTCATTTGATTCACAAGCCCAAACCATCTCAACATACCTTTCTTAATTTTATCTTTAATGCTAATCTCAGCCTTGCATTCATTCCTTATATCACCCTTCGAACATGTATCATATACGGTTTTGCCGCACTGATGATTGCAATTTTACTGCATTCCGTCTACTTTCATTCTGCTTTTGCCAACTCCATGCTTCACATCCAGCGGTGGGGTGCAGGGGGCTCGGAGGGGCTCGCGCGAGTCCCTTGTTAAATTTGAATTGAGTCGGCTAGCCCCTTGTTAAATTAAGAGTAATCAATATTATCTAATTAAATCAGTCAAAAATGCAATTTCAGTGGTTGGTTTAAATGTATTATAAAACAAAAAATTGCTGCCTTTTGAAATTTCTCAAGAAAAATATTTATAAGGGATGCGCAATAAAAGAGACCTATCTGTTTTTTGTCTGTATGGTGTATTAGAATTGTTAAATTAAAGAATTTTCTGCCATAAAAAATAAGTCTTTATATTGTCGTTTGATGTGCATATGAAGTATTTTTTATTATTTTGATAATTATGTATTTTGGATAGTTAAAAGATAAGCACTATCGATAAAATTAAGAAAGGTGTGTTGAGATGGTTTGGAAATGTAGAACGAATGAGTGAGGAAAAACAAATTTATGAGACGAATGTAATTGGAAAAAGGAGCAGAGGAAGACCGAGAAAAACATGGCACGATCAGGTATGCCAAATACTTTAAAGTGGTCAGGTTAGGAGTTGTAACAATCGGCGGGTATGTATGAGGAGATGCATGAACGTGGAAGAGACGAATAATGTTTGCAAAGACAGAGTAGTGTGGCGTTCTATTCTCTCTGCCTATCCCTGCGGGGAAGCGGCGTGATGGTTAGTTAGTTGGATAGTTAAAACAAAATGATACACCTCACCCCTCTAAAATAATATACCCTTTTTTTCATGTATTTTCAGTACAGATTTGAAACATTGTATTTGCCCAAATTCTCCCCTGTGAATTGGTAATGCTTGCCTTTTGAAGTCCGATAATCGCGTGTTTTCTTAACAGCAATAAATTATCCTTTGACTTAAATAACAAATTGTTATTGTTATGTGTGATAATTTTAATTATGTTCAATATTATTGAACTAGTAATTATTTCCTTAATAGGGTATCGTTATAAGAATTCAATAACCTTTAGTATTCTCATTTCTATGATTGGCAGATGAGCGTGACAGACGAGTGCTAAACAGGGCCAGATCGTCATGAGGAATTGCCCAAATTATAAGCAGTATCAAAATCACACGAGGTACATGAAAATAAGTCGCAAATGCTGACATATCGCTCATTTGGTGCAACAATGGCGTAATAACACTTTTAGAAATAATACAGGCGATGCCATTCAGACGTTGTTGCAACAGAAATTTGAAACAAAGACGCCATTTTACTCAACTCTACAATGACACTCGCGCCATCTTGCAGCAATTCACAACAAAATCAATCAGTAGTTTAACTTAATTTTTTAAAACTATTTTTTACACTTAATTTACATTATATATGTATATATTTACATCGTTTTACAGCATAGAAAACATTTCCTTTCAAATTCTTTCATTCCTCATACATTCAGACATCTCATCATACCCAAATTTGCAAACCCTCACACATTAGATGAGTATACAATTTTGCGATTCTGATTATTATTTCAAATTACTTTATCCGGGCAGGCCATGGATGGGTCGAAAGCTGGAAATCGACAGGAGGCCAATCCCTCTTAAAAACAGGCCACAAGGCCTACGACAAGATGAAGTAGAAGAAAAAGAAGACTTTATCCTTACGATATATATATATATATATATATATATATATATATATATATATATATATATATATATATATATATATATATATATATATATATATATATATATCTTTATATATATATATATATATATATATATATATATATATATATATATATGTACATATATATATATATATATATATATATATATATATATATATATATAATCATGGCTACGAATTTATGAAAATGAGAAACAAATAAGAAAATGTGAGAAAATTTAAAAAAAAATCATCCGAACCTGTTCAATAGTCGCAGACCTTAGAAAAGTTTGTTTTGTTCAGTAACTGATAGCGGAGGTCACGTTATAGAGACCTCAGATTAGTTCAATTACATCCGTGTGACCTGGTATGACATTTTGCATATGCAGCTATTTTATGTATCCGTTACATTCAGTAAAAACATACTTTTTTTTTCTCCTTTAAACGACTTATCTGCTTTATTGCATTTATCGTTATGTCACTTAAGACGTTTTAATAGCATATTACATATTTGTATGTGTATGTACTTGTATTTGTATATATATATATATAAATATATATATATATATATATATATATATATATATATATATATATATATATATATATATATATATATATATATATATTTGTATATATATATATATATATATATATATATATATATATATATATATATATATATATATATATATATATAAATATATATATATGTTTATATATATATATTTGTTTGTGTGTGTATATATGGCTGGTTAGTTATTTCTCCAAAGGGGTAGGCTGAGGGAATATAACGCCACGCCAATCTATTTGCAAACAGTCTGCGCCTCTTCCACATTCATGTATCTCCTTATAAATACTGACTATTCCAACTACTGACCTGACCGCGCCCAAGTATTTGAAATACTTGATAATACCAACTTTTTCTCGATCTTCCTCTGCTTTTAATACCGACCACATTCGCCTAACGAATTTGTTTTATTATTCTTTCTTCACTTATTTGATCTACATGACCATATACGAGTGTATGAGATTTGACTAAAAAACTACCTTCATTGATCAGGCCTCAGACTCCATTATTTCATTTTTGGTTTTCATTTTTGGGAAGTATAACACGTATAACTAAAGGGTCTCTGTTAATTAAAAGCATTCTCAATCCTACATGGATGGCTGTAATGAACTCGTACGTACTGTTTCATGAGATTGATCAATATATTTATGAGTTCCGAAAATTTTAGTACAGTGGTTGACAATCATAGGTAGGATGGTGAATGTTACACATTTATAAAGTTATAACTTAAACCAGCTTATGACAGGTCGTAAGACCTGTAAATTAGTAGATTTCCATATTCTTCATCATCTTTGTTGATATCAATGCATTCCGCACCATTTTGGATATAGAGTTTGAAAATATTGCGGAATGCATCGAAACACGTGTGACAATAGATTTCACGAAAATGTTGTTTATACCAAGTAAAACTTGAATTTGAAAAATATGTACGTGTTAAATTTTTCAAAAGTATTGTCATTATACGATTTTTCTATGCATCCTGTAAAATTGGTTTTATACTTTAAAAAAAAAGATAAATTAAAGCACACTAGGGCTCCTAGTATAGATCCCGAAGAGTCACACCCAGCATTTGATAACGATATCGCATAAAATCGAACTTTGTATTATACATACCTAGATATTGTAGTATGTACTAGGTCTCCAGTTTCAATAAAAATGATTTAATAGTCGAGTTTTCTTTTTACGATTGCTATATTAATTAATTAATTATTGATTATTAATCAATTTACGATTACACACGACAGGCACATAAAAATTATTTATCATATTATACTCGTAGGCTACTCGGGTCGCAAGTAAGGGAATTTTAGCCAAGATTCGGACCTTGCAGACAATTATAAAGAGTCTTTGCTAAATAAAAGCTTTCCCTATTCAAACATAGATGGTGGTTGTGAGCTCACGTGTACTGTGTCGCGAGTTTGATCAATATATCTAGGAGTTCCAAAAATTGCGTGGTGAGGTTGTCAATCATGGATAGAATTGGTGAATGTTACACTGTTTAAAGTGATTTTTATTTAGCAAAGCCAATGACGGTCGTAAGCCTTGTAATTGCTCAGACTACCATATTCTTCATCATCTATGTTGAAATGTCAAAAATAAAAATGAAAATTATTTTATTTCTAACCCTTATCCGCATCCAATGGTGCATATAGGGCACTGCATCGTAGTGCCTTGATCGTTACTTACATGAAGGCAAAGGGATCTCTCCTGCGCTTCAGGGACCAGTCCAGGGTTATGTAAAATAAATATCAGGGTGTGAAATCACTAATATTTGTTTTCACCCCCCCCCCATGGAATCGAACCCGGGACCCTAACCATTACACCACGAAGGCGGATTAAAATTACCGAATTTAACCTACCGTTAACGATGGTGTAATGGCAAATTAAATCATTAACTTGTCAGGTAGAAAGGTAAAGAAACATGTCATCAATCGACAGTCAATATGGTGTAACGGGTATAACGAGTGACTTCTACGCTATATTCGGGGGTTCTAATACCAAACTTGTTTTGTCTGAGTGGACACTTAAATTTATCCGGTTATTATAAATAATTAGTCTTATCAAATTGTTCGACATTTTTAAATATAACAGCTACATACCTTACGTATCTGTTTTTATGTTTGAATGTAATTTACTATTCACCTTATTTTTTAAGTGAAACTTCTTGGGTCCAGTGCAATTACACAATGTTTTAAGGAAAAGTACAACTCACAAATTATTTAATTATTAATTGGTATTTTTTTGTTCGATTGATGCACAAATTGTACAAAAGTCTACAAAAGGATAAGTGCATAAAATAAAATAAAATGGTTCATTGTAAAAACTTTTTTTTTCTTTATACTTAATCTACTGACTTATCATATCGCTCGCTCCTTTCAACAACGCCAAATCAAAAAAACTTGATTTTTCAGGAGATCGTTTTTAAAGTTTAAAATATAATAAAAATGTAATAAAAATAAATATCAAGCCACTTATTAAACTTTTTACTGTAAAACAGATCTTTTTAGGCAAATCTTGAACGTTTTTTCTCCATTTGAATAATATTTATGTAATATATTTAAAAAAATTAACAATACCTTTTCTTAAAAAAGCAAAACCACACTTTCTGCCCGGTAGTGGGTAAATATTAAGTTAAAAATATGCCGCTTTTGCTGGAATATAGTACATTTTTTGGGCATTCCAAAAACATGCGCAACTGAAAATTAACGATTTTTTATATTTGACGTTGTTGAAAGGAGTGAGTTACGTATGTGTTTGATTAGATTACAGTTTTTTATAATTGAAACTTCTTAGGCGAGTTGAGAATTGAGCGTTAAATTTAAGTAAATAGGGACATATTCTTACAAGTGACAAGATAAGTAAAGAAAAATTAGAATTCAAGAGAAAAAAAACGCCCACTCTTCAAGAGTAGGTATATTTAAAATTGATTACATTTGAAATTAAATTCACGGTTATAACCACAAATAAAATTTACTTTATACAATGTTAATATCCTATATTTTGAGTAAGTATGTCCAAATACTTCTTCACAATAATGGATTTTCTCCAATTATAGGAGTTATTTTTCATAATTTTTTTTGATATCTCAACAAAGATGAAGAAGAATATGGAAGACTGGCCAATCACGGGGCTTGCGACCGTCATTTTAACCAGCTATTACTTAATACAATGTGTATATTCTACATTTTGAGTTTGTCCAAATACTTATTTTAAAAAAATGGATTCTCTCCAATTATAGGAGTTATTTTTCATATTATTTTTTATATCTCAAGATGAATAAGAATATGGAAGTCTGGCCATTTACGGGACTAACGACCGTAATTTAAACCAGCTATGACGGTCGTAAGCCCCGTAAATGCCCAGACTTCCATGTTGTTCTTCATCTATTTTGATATGTCAAAAAATAATACATGATGTTTTTATATCTATCTACTTACTAAGTTATTATTAAATATAATTTAAATACATTTAAACGTAAACTTTTTCGTTATTTATATACCATTTATAAAATTTTAATTCTGTACAAACTTCATTGCAGTTTTGGTTAATATGAATCCTAATATTGATTTTTTATCCATCTTTATATAATGTATCTATATATCTATCTATTTGCTAAGTATTTTTTTTATGTATAATATAAAAACATTAATACATTAAAAAAATATCGTTATAATTTTACCGGGAATAAGTAATTTTTTCAATCTGTACAAATATCTTAACAGTTTTGGTCAATATGAATCCTAATGGTGATTTTTTTGGCATCCTTATACAATGTATCTATCTATCCACTTGCTTAAGTATTTTTTTTATAAAATATAAAAAATTTATACGTATTTTTCATCGTTATTTTTTTATCGTTATACTAGGAATACGTAAAATTTTCAATCTGCAAATATCTTAACAGTTTTGGTTAATATGAATCCTAATGGTGATTTTTATGCATCCTTATACAATGTATCTATCTATCCACTTGCTAAGTAATTTTTTTTTTAATATAAAAACTTTTATACGTATTTTTTATCGTTATACTAGGAATACGTAAAATTTTCAATTTGCTAATTTCTTAACAGTTTTGGTTAAAATGAATCCTTATTTTGATTTTTAATGCAATCTTAATAACTTGTATATATGTATCTATATACATACTTGTTTATTAAGTGTATAAATATCAAGTCGTATATCCGCATTTAATGAAGAAATAAATATGTTAAAAATGTCGATGTAAAGTCGGTAGCTAAAAAGGATGGAATGCCATAATTTCTAATTAAAATTGAAAACTATACGTCTTGACAGACAAGGCCCGCTTCAGTTTCCAAATGTCCACTGAGGTATTTGGATTCATTAAAATTTCGTAGGGATAAGGTAAAGTTTTTTTTCTTCAGATGCGTTATCTTTGACCCTCATTCGTGTCTCAAATCGACAGATTCAATAATAATATACGGTAGACAAAATAAATATAAATAAATAAATAATAAAATACGGTAGACAAAATAAATCTAAAACAACCTTCGAAGTTTTCAAATACATACAGACCACGATAAAATATTCTCAATATATTCTGATGTTTTTCTTTGCAGACACATATCGTAGTCATACAGGAGAAAGTGACCAAGTGCATTTTTTAACAAAAACATGATCATTGACTATTTGCTCTCTTACTAGATTAATATTGCCCTGGAAAATCCTAGAGGATTTTAAACTTGGAAGTATAATATATTGACTTGTTAAAAATAACTAACTGCATTGATGTTTATTTTCTTGCCAAGCCAAAGTGACTTAAATGGCCCTCCTGGACATTTTACGTTAGTTGGTCACTTTCTCATGAACGACTAAGATATACATATAAGCAAATTGGCAAGGGAACGGAAAATTATTATAAAATAAAGATATTCATTAATTGATTCGGCAGTTACTTTGTGGTACCATCTATCATCTATCCATTTGTAAAATAATTTTTACATAGTTAATACCACTATTTCTTCAAATCGACGGTGTTTACTAATGATGCCGAATGCATCGAAACACGAGCCACTATACATTTTAATAAAAAGTGGTATTTACCAAGTAAAACATAAAATCGTCTAAAACAAAGACAAAATAGATTCAATTCCATACGCAAAATATTTTCATTTACAACTTCAGAAAACTGAGTATGGCCGTCAAAAATGTATATAAATATATATATATATAAATATATATATATATATATATATATATATATATATATATATATATATATATATATATATATATATATATATATATATATATATATATATATATATATATATATATATATATATATATATATAAATATATAATAGGAAAAAATCAAAGAAATCAAATAAATGCTCAATTACAATACTTATACATATGTTTCAAAGATATTTACTATCCATATTAATATATATTAAAGAAAGATAAATTTAAGTACTTTTTAAAACATTTGTGTTATTTTCATTCATAATCCATTTCTTTAAATGAATAGATACATATTTTTATTTACGTTTATATATAAAAATATAAAATCGAAATAAAACCATCATTTGAATTGAAAGCTTCAAAAAGATTCCGGCGGAAAGCGCACGCGCAACCTTTAGAAAAAAGCTCTAGTAAATAAATACCTAAGTATATCAAAAGTTATTGAATTGAAAACGAGAAATTCCTCTTTCATTTTTCTCTGTCATAATAAGTTTTTTACCAAAAAATATTATTTCGTCGAATCTATAGTATTATGACTTTTTTATTCGTCAATACTTTTAGCATTTAATTAAAAATGAATTCCTTTGAGTCTTGATAAAAAATAGCCATTTTGAGAATTTCTTTGAACTTAACTTAGATCAAAGTATTCAAAGCATTATCGATAAAATAAAGAAAGGTGTTTTGAGATGTTCGGGTATGTGTATCGAATAAATGAAGGAAGGACAGTGAAACAAATTTATGAAAATAAAAGCAAGGAAACACTTGACATGATCAAGTATGCCAAATACTTGAAAGTGATCAGATTAGGAGTCTAAATAATCGACAGGTATGTTTGAGAAACTAACTAACTAACTAACCATCACGCCGCTTTCCCGCAGGGATAGGCACAGAGAATAGAACGCCACACCACTCTGTCTTTGCAAAACATTCTTCGCCTCTTCCACGTTCATGCATCTCCTCATACATACCCGCCGATTGTAACGACTCCTAACCTGACCACTTTCAATATTTGGCATACCTGATCGTGCCATGTTTTTCTCGGTCTTCCTCTATGTTTGAGGAGACGCATAAATATGGAAGAGGCGAAAATTGATTGGTGCGGCGTTCTATTCTCTCTGCGGTATAGTATATAAAAACGGTAATATATGGCATAATCTATATTTTTCGCATTCGCTAGTATTCTCGTATACTAGGCCCATATTTTTTTATAAAAAAGAGAAATATTTGTATTTTTATTATTTACAAATATACTTCAATTTCACACTATTTCTGCGAGCCTAAGCGGCTCATTATTAACAATAGGTATCAAATTGTAGTAGAGTGGTCTCGAACCGAGAAACTGGCTTGAGAGTCCTCGACACCTAACCACGGGACCACAACCCGACACAATAATCGAATTACGATTGATTAAACACGAAAAATACCTTTTATATTTTTTACGATGATATCAAGGGCTAGATTAAAGAGAAAAGATAAAAAGTATCACATATTCCGTAGAACAATTCATTACCTTACAGTTTTTTTATATATTTTTAATTACTTAACGTCCAAATGACTCCAAAATCTAGCTAAGTCTAATGCAACACCGCTTTAATGTTCTAACTTAGGCTACAACATTATAAGTTTCATACCCTGTACCTACTTGAAGTAGATTTAGATACTCTTTATATTTAAAGTTTCTTTAATTTCATGTAGGGAATTTATGAGTGAAAATTATAGACAAAAACACTCGCTGCTTAGTAAAAGCATGATTTCAAGTTAGAAATTAAGTTACTTTGGCTTACGGTATCATTTAACTTCCTAAAAATACTGATGGGCAACCATTTTTAAAATGTCAGTCGTTGAATCCAGAAGTAATGTTGAAGTTATTATTTAAATATATATTTATATATTATATATATATATATATATATATATATATATATATATATATATATATATATATATATATATATATATATATATATATATATATATATATATATATATATATATATATATATATATATATATATATATATATATAGTGGATAATCTAATTTTGGTTGCATTCAATCCAGAAGTAATGTTGAAGTTATTATTTAAATATATATTTATATATTATATATATATATATATATATATATATATATATATATATATATATATATATATATATATATATATATATATATATATATATATATATATATATATATATATATATATATAGTGGATAATCTAATTTTGGTTGCATTTAGCGTCTGATGGACTTAAAGTTTCTATGGTTGAGGGATTCAATTTATGGGTACACTTAATATATGGTTAAAAAGTTAAAAAGCCAGACGAGTTCGCTTATAGGTATTTATCTTTTTTTAAATGTATATACGAATATATGTAAAATAAATTTATATATATACATGTAAGAGCTTTTACTGCACCAGTGGTCACAACACTTATTTGTCACAGTGGCATAGATAAGTTTTGTAATTTTTTATTATATTTTACTTGATAAATACTACTTTTTCTTGAAATCTATTGTGACACGTGCATCGATGCATTCTGCATCATTTTCAAACACCGTATGTAAAGTTAAGTCTAAATTTTATAGTTGTGTCTTTGAGACGTTGGAGGATGAGGTGGGGGTAGCAGCTTTTTCTTAATTCTTATCAGTGGGAACACGGATAATACGGGGAGGCTTTAGTCATTTAGTCAAAAAATAAATAAATAAGAAACACTTCCTACACCCTCTTCATCATTCAACGTTTCAAGTACACAATTCTAAAATATAGATATAGTTTCACACACGGTGTTTAAAAATGATGCGCAATGCATCGAAACACGTATTGCAATAGATTTTATGAAATGGTTGTATTTACCGAGTGAAATTAAAAATGGGTAGATTTGAATTACCACAAAGCGACTGCCTACCAATTGATGAAAAGTTTCGTGATTAATGTACTTCAAGTTTCATTCCCAACACCCGAAAATGTGAAAATGTAAGAATTAGTAAAATATTTAGATTTTTGTCACACGCTACAATAAGATGTGTTTTTATTTCTCATAAACGTGACACTACGCAGATCATTATTGTGTTCTGGTTGGAACAGCAAGGATTTGGAAACCTCACAAAGAAGATCAATACTCTTTTGTTCTTTATCTTCTAAGGGATTCGTTATCCAGGAGACAGCCCTGGATACCAGGGTGGCAGGGATGCCAAAATCAGAAAACGAAATTTTCCTGATGAGCGTCATTACATCGCTAGATTTATAGTAGGAGAACTAAAAAAACTAACCAACTAATCACCACGCTGATTTCAGCAGGGGTAGGCAGAGAGAATAAAATGCCACAATTGGCAAACAATCTTCATCTTTTCCACATTCATATATCTTCTCATACTAACCCGCCGACTATTCCGACTCATGACTTGACCACATTCAGGTATTTGAAATACTCGGTAATAACAAGTTTCGCTCGGTCTTTCTCTATTCCTATTTAACAACAACATTTACCCCATACATTTGTTTAACTCTTCTTTCTTCACTCATTCGATTCATATGCCCAAACCATCTCAACACACCTTACTTTATTTTGTCCATAATTCTTATCTCCTTATAACACCATTCGAACATCTGTCATACATCGTTTAGTCGCACATTTGTCTGAGAAATCGCATTTAATTGCATTCTATCTACCACGACTCTATTATATTAAAAGCTGCCCCACCGCATGCCCAGATCTGATACAGAAGCATCTAGGCTTCCTGACAGATCTGCTCTTGCAAAGCAATTTTTTTAAAACTAAGTTGCGAAATTTATTGAAAATGTGAAACAACATAAATTTTTATCCCGATTTTACTGTGAATTTACATTTAAAAGCTTTCAATATACCTGTCGCTGCCAATCTAAATAAATAGTACTCCCAGTTTAGCTTTCGATGATATGTTTTTATTGGCTATAAATAATGAAATAATCATAATTTCGGATAATTGATATAACGCCATTTTCGTGAAATCATACCTCAAGGGCGCTTATACGGTTGTGGATTATGTCATGAAAATAACCATTTCTCTATTCCCAGCATTCACTCTCTTTCTATATTTATATTAATATTTCCATCCCTAGAAAACATACTTTCCAAATATACAAAATCATCTACCTGTAAATTTCCAATTTATATGTAGTAATTGGTTTATATTAATTTTGTATATAAGTTTTACTTGGTTAATACCACTATTTCTGTGGTATTTACTAAGTAAAACTTACACAAATTCACTGCTGAATCAATTTATGAGAGTTTTTGCCTAGAATTTTCACTCATGGATTACATGAAATTATAGTAACTTTAATCATAAAGAGTAAATCCACTCACGAGTAGCCATAAGCTATGAAACTTAAAAAGTTGAAGCCTTAGTAGGGTCATGATAAGCGGTGTTGCATAAGCCGTAGCTAGATTTCAGAGTCACTTGGACATTAAGTATTTAAATACATAAAATATTTATATTTATGTATTAATTTTAAATCAAACACAGATTTTTTGAGTCTACCAAGTTCTTAGTAGACTCAAAAAATCTTCAAGTAGACTCAAAAACGTTCAAGTAGACTCAAAAAATCTGTGTTTGATTTAAAATTAATACATTAATTAAAATGGAGTTCTACAAATTAAACGCCAAATCAATAAACAAAAATAAAAAAGTAAAAAAATAAAGTAAAAAATAAAATAAAAAAATTATATTTATTGTTGAAACCATTTTTCAATGCCACATTTTATTAATTCTTTTACAAAATATGAGGGGAAGGTTTCCTTATCATAAAACCATTTAATTCTACCACAAATATACATTCAATGGGTTGGTAGGTACTGCGTGTAAATATGAAAAATAAATTCTCTCCTGTTAAGTTTTTTTGTGAAGGAGAATATTTAAAAACTTTTTTTGTTAAAAGTAGGAGATAAAACCATTTTGTATACTTTTTAATTTCTTTTAAAGAGAGAAAGATGTAACAGAATGCAAGATTAACTCTTTTTTTTAATTTTATATCTAAGAAACCGTTCTCAAGGGATGGAAAAGTAGATAAAAATATTGAAAGAAGGGTGAATGCAGAAAATATAGTAAATGGTGCTTCGAATAGAGTGATTGAAAATAAACAAATGTCCATGGAAGCTAAGCTGGCGGCTCATAACGGAGCGCTTGTACCGACACGGATGTATGTAAGGAACTTATGGAATTGGCAAAATAAGGATGAAAGTAAAGTGAACGCTCTTCAAATGCGTTCCCTCAAACGAATGTGTGGAAAATGCTAATTTTTTTTCATAAATTGTATACATTTATTTAAATCACAATTTTAAACTATTTTAAAACAATGTTTTTACAGAGACCCACCAAGCCACCTTGTGTGTCTTGTCGGTTGAGTTATTTTAAAATGATAAAATGTATGATAAAATACGATAAAAAATTTAATGAAAACGTTATAAAGGAATCTCAGGCAGAACTAGAAATAATTCAGAATATTATGAAAAATGTTTAAGGTGGTATGGGCCCGTGGGGCGAATGGATGGCGAGAGAACGACTAAGAAAGTATACATGGCAAATTTGATCAGGAGAACAGAACGAGGACGACTAAAAAAGGCTTGGCACGGCCAAATCAATCATCACCCAAAATTTGGTCATATCAAAAGTCTGGGTAACCGGACGTCGCGTATGACTAGATGTATAGATGAGAAGGAAGCTAGGAGCGTACGTCACGACCGACAAGCGCAGCGTTCCATCATCTCTGCCTACCCCTGCAGTGTAACGACGTGATAGTAATTCATATCAGAAGTCTGCGTAACCATTGGGCACGATGTATGTGATGATGTGAAAGAAGCTAGGAGTGTATGTTAGGACAGACGAGTCCGGCGTTCCATCCTCCCTGCCTACCCCTGGAGAGAAACGGCGTGATGGTAGTAGCAGTAGTAAGAATTTCTTTAAATCTCTTCTCCGCCCTTAGACCCCTCTCGTACGTAGATTTGTCAACAAGGTATGGATTTTGCTTTTTTTATTATTTTTTTTTTATTAATATTTTTATTTTTTCACAAATATAAATTGTCTTACCCAATGCATAACAGTCCCAGACGCGGGTCTCTCCTCATAAACTCCCATCTGCAGGATAGTCGACAAATGTAGGCTCGCCCCCTTATGTTATTTATATTATCTCATCGATACGCACATGCATCTCGCAGATTGTCAATAACAAAACAACAACATACAATGACGCACCAATATATACATAACGGCACTGTCTTAAACAAGTACAATATAAATAATTTAAAAAATAAAAATAAAACAGTTTGATATCACAGAATGTATGGGAATTTTCTTATTTTTTACTTGGGTTCACTTATAATCTTTGCAAAAATTAAGAAATAAAAAAAAACTGTTCATAAATGTCTTTAATTTTCTTTCAAAAGTCACAATTTTTACCTTAAATAATAATATTTCCGATCACTTTTTTTTGTAAAACAGTATTGTGTAAATAAAAACAAACTTTTTGTCACTTTGAAGTGTTGACTTTTTCACTTTGAAGTGTTGTATTTTTCACTTGGAAGTGTTGAATTTTTCACTTTGAAGTGTTGACTTTTTCACTTTGAAGTGTTGACTTTTTCACGTCGCTCGGCGGTTTTGTACAACGACTCCCGATAAACTGTGAAAACAACACCGATGTACTATGCGTTACCCTTCAAGTCCATCTCACACGCTCGCCAGCGCGAATGTGAAGCCGCATTTGCTGTGCGCATGTGCGCTCTCGGTTTACATGGGGCGGGAGGCGTGTCTCCAGCTGCACACGCCCACCTCAAGCCGTCTCGCTTTATCGCCACCCCTGTGTAACGAGAGGGAGTGAAAGGGGTGAATCCCTTAGAGAGGGTTGAGCTCCAAAACGCTGTCAGCGAATTTCCCGAACGCTATCCGGGGAACAGGAAATACTGAAGTCTGTCACTGGATCTCAATGATGGAACCTAATTTGAGTCAATATGTAAATACGCACGGCTATGTAGGTATTAAATTTAATCACCATCAATTAATCAACGTCAAAACTTTTTGCCGGTGAATTTTCATGTTTTCCGCCACTCTTGGTCCGGTGGGAAAATGAAATGGGAATAAAAGACAACGATAAATTAAGAGAGGTGTGTTGAGATGGTTTGGGCATGTGAATCGGGTGAGTGGAGTGAACAGTAAAACAAATTTATGAGACGAATGTGGTTTGAAATAGAAGCAGAGGAAGACCGGAAAAATATTGGCATTATCGAGTATTTCAAATACTTGGGTGAGGTCAATGTGAATGTGGCAGAGGAGAGGAAGCAATTACCAATGGAAGCACCAATCAATGACAGTGTAAACATTGAGTAAACATAATATTTTTAATGCATTTTTTTATTGTTGTATTACTATTCAGATTCTCTCTATCTCTCTCTATCTCAATCTCTTTTTCTCACATTCAATTTCTCTTATTATTCGTGTTTCAAGAAGTTTCACTTCTATCACGTGTGCAGCGCTGAACGCCAATTGAAAAATAGCGTAACTATCAATACCTAATTCTAAAATTGATTCATCGGCTACTCAAAAGTCTTTTCATCTCACCAATAGATGTCTCTAGTGAAGTTCTAGTGATTCAAGAACAATGTTTGAAAATTGGTTCATTATAGGTATAGAACTTCCAAGAATTAGAGTAGGTAGTGTGGTTATCAATAATGGGCAGAATTTGTGAATGTGAATGGTCGTCAGCCCCGTAAATCCCCAGACTTCCATATTCTTCTTCATTTTTGATGACTATAATTGAATTGATTTAAAACTCCTATAATTGAAGATAATCCAGATTTGTGAACAAGTATTTGGACACACTCAAAATGTTGTAGGTTTATTTTAGTGTTTTTTTTTTAATATTCAAAATCAAGTACCTACGGGTCTTTGTAAATTTAAATGCGTACAACGTACAAGGGCTCCATATGATATATAAGAGTGTACTCTCAAATATACAATTCAGTGTACGACAGGCTGCGCGAGAAGCCACACGGGTTGATATTTACTGATTTTTTTTTTGTAAATAATTTTGTAACTTGTATTCCTAACCTTTCAATAACTCTTTTCTTTTCAAAACAAATATTAATCTCTCCTACAGTCGACGACAACCTTATTACATTTTGACATCTTAACATAGATGATGAAGAATGTGCAAGTATTTACAGGGATTATGACCTGTCAAACACTGGTAAAGTGATCACTTAAACGGCCTATGGACGTGTCATAAGCCCTCTAAAAATATCCTGACTTCCATATTCTTCTTCACCTATGTTGAGATGTCAACATGTAAAAATAAGTAGAGAAAATCCAGATTTATGAGCAAGTATTTGGACACACTCAAAATGCTGTAGACAAATTTTTTTCCACCCCCATCGAAATAATTTTTTTTTAGATTCAGTGTCTAAAAAGACATTTTCGTCACGAAAGATACAATTTTAGACGAAAATGAATTACATATTTCAATATAATAAGGATAGTAAAATATTCACATTTCGACATCTCAACACAGATAAGGAATAATATGGATGTCCAGGTATTTACAGGGTTTATGACGTATCATCGGCTGGTTAAGTGATTATTTTACACACGTGTAACATTCACCATTCTGCCCGAGATTGACAAACACAATACTCAAATTTTTGTAACTCATTTGGAAGATATATAATAAATCTCATGATACAGTACATGCGAGTTCACAAGAGCCATCTATGTTAGATTGAGAAAGCTTTTATTTGGAAGAGATCCCAAGTGAATGTCGTGGAAAAAGTGCTTGCCTCTCCTTTATTACTCGTTCGTTATGCGAAACATCGCCCGCTAAGGGAGCAAGTTTTTCACTTTTTTTTGCTCGTTATGCGAATTACTCGTTTTGAGAGGTGCTCGTTATGAGAGGTTCCACTATACTAGCTGCTAACTATACACTGCATTATTTACATGTGTTGTCTCGCTGTTTCCCACAGATTGAAAGTCGTAAATTTTACGAATGTCCCGTAATCAAGGGTTAAATAAATCACACGTAAATAGAAAATAATTTGATAAAAACATTTTACCTAAAAAAATGCATTAAAAAATAATACGTCCCTGGCTTTGCAATAGGGTTCGAGATGACCACAACGCCTCTGGTTCAAGAAATTCCATTAGTTATCAATTTGAAATTGATTTCACCAATCTGGTAGAGTCTTGAATTTTGTACTTTTTGTGGCATTGTTTAATTTCACTTTTAATTTTTACTTGTAATTTTAATTTTAATTTTTAATTTTTATCATTTCTTTTAATTTTTTTAACTCTTTTATTTTTCAACCATATTTCTATTCTTTATATATGTATGTAACCTGCACCCTTATTTGTTTCTGTAAGTTTGTGGATGAAAAACTAATTGATGGAAAACATTCAAACAATTTGTATTGCATTGTATTTCATTTCTTGTAATATGTTTTTCATTGTTTGCGAACCACAAATAATATTAAAAAATAAATAAAAAGTTACATATCCCTGATAAGATGAAAATATGACAATACTCTAAGTGTGTCCTAATTAGGAGTTGTTCACATAGGATATATATATATATATATACACATATTGATATCAATAAATTGATGTATTGATACTATACTACACTATATATAAATAGTATACTATATATATTTATAGTATCAATTTATTGATACTACGTATCAATATGAATAGCTACGTATCTGTTGCGTATGTTTTCTGTTTTATGTGTTTGCTGTTTTTTGTTTTTGCTGTTGCCTTAAAGCACTTATTTTTACTTTATTACTCGTCTCAACTTGTACATCTTATAACTGTTTATTATTATTTTTACTTTAGCTCTAAATTAAGTCTGCCTATTAATCTTCTTTACTTTTCCAATATTTTATTCTTGCTGTTTACTTTTAACTCATTTAAAATTTGTGAAATTTTATAATTAGAAAAGGTTACAATTACCTGTTTTGTTTGTTATTCATTATTGTTAATGTATTTATGTTAATTTTCTGTTAAATTTCTAAATAAAATAAAATAAAATATGTCTTCATTTCCAAAAATCTCTGAATTTCGGATTGGAAACTGCAGAAATCATTCAGAAATATTTTGACCCTTGTCAATGTGATTACCTAATTATCTGTACGAAAAAAAGCGTTACACATTATAAATTATTTTTCTAATCTACATCAATGACTTTACAAATATGAACGGATTCAACCTTTGAGAGATAATAGGTAATTGGAACAGGTGAATTGAGTCATCCAAAGCTATTCTCTACCACGTCCCACAATTGAAACTAAAATTTAATTTATATTGTATTTTGACATCTTAACAAAGATGAAGAAGAATATGGATGTCTGCATTGCAATTTGATTAACTTTGCTTTTGGCAATTACTCCTCAAGGATAAGTAATTCGTTTGATGTAAGCCGGATTTACATTGAGTCAATTACTTACGTCAGTACCTGTGCCAAAAACTAACTTACACTGTTCAAAATCAATATATACGAAAAGCTTCTTCATCTCATTAATAGATGTCTCTAGTGAAAATTATAGTGATTCTTGTACAATGTTTCGAAATTGGATCATATACATACTTATATATTTATAACTTCCAAGAATTTGAGTGGTGTGGTTGTCAAGCTTGGGTAGAATTGGTGAATGTTACACGTGTGTAAAGTGATCACCTAAACCAGCCTATGATGGTCGTAAGCCCCGTAAATGCCCAGACTTCCATATTCTTCTTCATCTATGTTAAGATTTCAAAAAATAATATGAGTCTAGCCTTATTGTACGATTACAAAATTAGGTCCTTACGGTACATGCTTCTTCTTTTTCGTGTTGAAGGCCTTGTGGCCTGTTTTTAAGAGGGATTAGCCTCCTGCGATGTCGATTCCCAGCTGTCGATTCATCTCATCTGCTTGGGGGTATGCGTGCAGTGGAATGTGAGGGAGTCTGGATGGTTCCATTCTACTATTGTCTTGCGAATACTATTGTCTTCTTCATTGCCTTCTACACCTAACGACATTTGCGATCTCGCAGATTTCTCTTATCCTAGTGTACCTTATTCTGTATTTTATGGTAGGGACTGACCGGAGCATTTCGTCGTAACATCGCTCGCGGCGAGCATTCGAAACCATGGATGGAGCGCTCGGCTCGCTGTACTAACTGTCTGAATGCTCGCATCGTAACGTGTTACGTTACGACCAAATGGCTCCGGTCAGTCTCCACCGTTAGGTACTCTTGCCAGATATGCTCAGATAGGCTACATAGATCATACATAATCTTACCAGGAAAACATCATTTGAATCAAGTGAAGAAAGGATTGTTTAACAAATTTACGGGGAGAATGTGGTTGGTAATAGAAGCAGAGGAAAACCAAGGAAAACTTGGCATGATCAAGTATGACAAATACAGCAGGACCTCTATTATCCGACCCCCGCTAGTCCGAACACCTCTGTAATCCGAACGCCCACTCAACCCTCCCGAGCTTCTTGAAAACGGATATCCGTGCTTTGCACGAAATTGAAGAATGTTTGACGCTGCAGCAGTAGCAAGAATTCTCCTTTTTTTGTTATTCATTTAATATATTTACATTTTTATTTATAACATAATACATTTGAATCATTTATACATATGGAGAACTTTTATATTTCGATTCGCTGTGCCTCTCCATAAAAGAGTGTGCTCTTGTGCTTGGAAAGGGACTTACACTCGTGGTTTAATGTTATATAATAAAAGATATAATAGTTTTTTTTGAAGCGCGGTTGAATCCATTGAAGCGCGGTGTTTGCCTATACCTACATGCCTTGAATGGGCTGGACAAGTGGATATTCCTGTGCTAGGAAGATGCTTTTACGTAAATTGCGAGTCAAAGCTTTTTACTTATCATTGAATAAATCTCAATCCAATAAATACATTTATGTTATTATTTATATTGCTTTATTTGATTTTAAAAAAGTACTCTACAGATTCTCTGTACTGTATTCCGAACGCTTTACTAGTCCGAACAAAGGGTAGTTTTTCGGCGTTCGGATTATAGAGGTCCTGCTGTATTTCCATAACACACAGGCCCATCGCTTTTAAATATTAGATCACCTCCGATGTCATTAACCCATCCGCATATCAGTTTTTTTGTTAATGTGTATAAGTAGGTACATACTAATTAAATGTATCCCCGAAAGTAAAAAAAATTGCCCCGCCCAAAAGGGAAATGAAATGGTTTGTCAAACAACGAATTTGTCATAAACTGAGAACAAACATAGAAATAATCTCTAAATGCAAAAAAGGGTAACACGCACTAAACAGATTGATTTTGTGGTATAAATCAGTCCAACAGATCATAAAGGTGGGAACTGACCGGAGTCATTTCGTCGTAACATAACACGTTACGATGCGAGCATTCGTATAGTAAGCACAGCGTTCCGAGTGCTCCATCCGCAGTCGGATGCTCGCCACGAACGACGTTACGACGTTACGACGAAATGCTCCGGTCAGTCCGCAATAAACGCTTACGTGTGACCCATACTTTTGAAGCGTCATAGGGCGCTTGTCCGCCACCCGGAATTCCGTGTAATTTTACCGTCCGGCACGTCAGTTAGCGTTTTAAAACGACGATTGGCTTGTGCTTTTGTCCATCTTTCTTCGGATCGGATCTCTTGATCGGTGCGTGAACACGTAGCGCGTAAATTCGATTACGCTAAACTGTCGTAGTCGTTTTCATTTTTCAAAACCGGACTGCTGGACGGTGTATCCCGTGTAGTGAACAAACGCCCTTAGACGTTAAATTCAACCGAGTTTTAAATAAATAAACTGTTTCATAAAATTATAACAATTTTTTTTTTACTAATAAATATGAAACATAACTATTACGCACGTATTTTAATCGTGTGTCTAGATCAGAAATGTGATAAATTGTCGAGAAAACTTAAACAAATATTATGCCTGGGATGTAAAGTTTTGAATTTAACTGATTTTAGTTGATATTTTGGTCAAAGGATAATTTTTCCCTGCAAGGACATCTTTCGTCAAGTGCCGTAAATAAATGTGTATAAAAATAATGCACTATCAAATGTTTTCTTTACCGACTTGTATATATCACACGAAAGTATATTTATGAATGAACACCCACGGACGGAGGTGTGGCTTCAACCGCGGCTAATATGCGAGCATAAAATATTCTTAGTTGCCAAGATATGGCGGCTGGATGTCGATGGGTTAAGAATATCATTAGTAAAAGTTTCTACTTTTTTTATTAAATTAAGAATTGATGCTGATAGTGAGGGCTAGTTAAAAAAATATATGAACTTGAATCAAACAAATTCAACAATATACATAGAATCATCTGAATTGCCAAGTCAAAATAAACTTTAATTTTTGTTACACAAAAAAAATACGTAATATTACATTTCCTTTCATCTATGAAATATCCATAGAATTAAATTACGAATAACAAAACTATGATTGAACTTACAAAATCTTACAACAGTGGTCAATAGATGGCAGTAATATATTTTTAATACCCACAAAAGTTGTGACATTGATCAACAGATGGCAGTATAATACAAAATATTGTTGCTAGGCAGAGGATATTGTCAAGTGAGGATATTGTCGAAAGTGTCAACAACGAAACGAATTTAGAGGAAGTCAACAAAGACTTAATATGAGAATTCAGTTGATGTTCCAACTTTGACACTTTAGTTACCAACAATTTTTTGAAAGACTTACCTTAAAAACCGAGCACTTAGTTTCCCTGAAAAATTTAATTCTCAAGAATAATTCTATAGAAAAAAAACAATCAGGGATTTTTTTAAATATGATTGAATTGTGATATTTATTTATTTTTTATAAAAATGTTTATAAATAATGAAATGAATTTTAAATGTTTAGTTGTTTGTTTGTAGAAAACAAACAACTTTGGACAATCCGTTTATATTATGGTGATCATATAACACGGGTCAGAAAAGCTACCCGCAAATCAGCGTAATAACAGAATGCCACTGTATTTTTAGCGATTCTTGATGAAGAGTCATACCGATGTTATTTATCTATACAGGGCAGTATTTAGAGCTGTCGACCTATTAAGCTTGATATTGTTACAATTTTTCATACGTATAGAGGACAACTTAAGGTGGAGACTAACCGGAGCATTTCATCGTGACATAACGTCGTAACATTGCTCGCGGCGAGCATCTGACACTATGGATGAAGCGCTCGGCTCGGTGTGAACGAACAAAATGCTCCGGTCAGTCTCCACCTTTAGATTGCAACTCAGATTACAACTTTTTAGCAGGGAAAATTTACAGGATAAAAATTAAAAAAACATCATTTGCAGTAAAAATTATTTACTTGACTAGCTTTCAGTATACATAAATAAAACTGTGCTTATAAATAACACAATTTTTTCTAGAAAATATATGCAACAGTGTCTTTGTTTAAAATATTTTAAAATAATAAATCTGCTTATATGAAATAAGTTAGACCTCACAGAGGCTGTATCCACAATGTCAGATAAACTCTTATAAACAAAAACAACAAACATTTAAGTCGTATGGTGACATAAGTCAAATTTTATTAAAATTCTATTTATTCGCTAGTTTTTTGGTAAATCACTTTGTAAATTGTGACCCAATAATATTGAGATATGAAGTAAGAATGAGTAGGATTCTTTTCCGACAACACTAGAGAGTTGGATCCATTTATCGAGTATATTAATAATATCACTTTTTGACATCTGCGATGCGTCGAATCCTCTTGTGAAACAAGCAATTTGTAAATCATATATATTCATCTTTGTCACCCCGCCCTCTCGAACTATTGCTTTATCGATTTCATTCAGATATAAAGCTCTTTGGTGCAGTTTGCTACTTGCGGAAAATATTGCAGACAGGCCGTGCAACCGTATTAAATGATTCTGAAAAAAAAAATTAAATTAGCGATACATAAATGAAGAAAGATGATACAAAGTTTCAGGAAAAATTTCCAGTTAACCTCACCAATGTAAATGCAATTAAAACCAACAAATTTATTTTATTAATTCCCAAATAATTATTTTAATGATCAAATTTTAGCCAATAATATTAATGACGAAACCTGATCGCTGGTTAAATTAAACAAGAGTGGAAAAACCTATTAGGTTATTTTTTTTTTTTTTATTCTTTTTTAAGTATTTTGTTTTTCAAATTATAATTATTTATTGCTACAAATTTTTACGGTAAGCAAGTACTGATTTAATAATTTGCATTCAATTAATATTTATATTGAAATCATGTGTATAAATAACTATATATACGGTAAAATCTCAACACTGATTTGTATTTGTGATGATAAAATACAGTTTTACCAAGAAAAGTAGAAGAAAATAGAAAATAAACAGCTTAGAGAAAAAAATACAAGTCATTTAAGAAATTGAATTTGTATATTTTTTCTTATTTTTTTTTAATTTTAAGGATACAGTAATCAAATGAAATATAATAGTGTAAAGGTAAACATCGTCATTATTTTAGTCAATATTTGTGTTAAGCAAAAATACAATAGAACTTCAAATTTAAATATCATATTCATTTTATCATCTTGTGTTAGTAAACAGATAATTATAAAAGTATCGGTTTTAATTTTAGTAAAATACTGTAAACCCTCCTATGACGTTGAGATAAGTACCGCGTTATCAGAGGGAATGTTATAGGGAGTAAATGTTTTTAAATTGTATTTTAATTTGGTAATGACTCATTTTAGTCATTCCCTCCGGTTAACGTGTAAAATTAATATTTAAAACATTAACCCCCATTTATTTTCCCTCCGATAATGTAGTACCTATTTCAACGATATAAGGGGGTTTACTGTATACATCTTTAATACAATTAGAACATTTTGAAAAACAAAATATGGTAAATCTACATTATAAACGCCCTGTACATAGTGAAACAACATAGGAATAGGTAAAGCAAAGCATCATAAGTGCCAAAAGATCCAGAATTATACACTTTATTATTTTTTAATTTTGGACTATTACTTCTCAAGTGGTGATTCGATAATCAAGTGAAATTTCAATAACGCATCATGAATATCAGGCACATTTCATTACATGAGAAAGAAGAAAGACATAACTAGGGAAGGAAGGAGAAAGAGACCTATATTAGCGAGCATTCCGATGCATGGGGCAAAAGAAAGCGTCGTATACACGATATAAAGCAGTGGTTTTTAATCTGGGTTCGATTGTACCCCAGGGGTTCGCTAAGTCAGGTTCGGCAGAGGTCAAAACATACCCGCCTTATTGTACGATATTATGAAAAATGATACGACGCACAATATATTCATTTATCCAATGGATCTAGTATATCATATATATATATTTATTTACATATATATATATATATATATATATATATATATATATATATATATGTATATATATATATATATATATATATATATATATATATATATATGTATATATATATATATATATGGGTTCGAATGTAAGCGCAAAATACCACATCACAACTAATGATAACTCAAATCAGTTATAGCAAATAAAAATCTATCAGCAGAAGCTAAACTGGCAGTACACAACGGAGTCCTGGTTCCAACTCTAATGTATGGAAGTGAAACATGGAGTTGGCAAAAGAAGGATGAAAGTAGACTGAATGCAGTCAAAATGCGATCTCTCAGAAGAATGTGTGACAAAACGATGTATGGTAGATGTTCGAATAGTGAAATAAGGAAGTAATGCAAAGCTGAGATAAGCATTATCGATAAAATTAAGAAACGTGTGTTGAGATGGTTTGGACATGTAGAACGAATGAGTGAGGAAAGAACGGTAAAACAAATTTATGAGGCGAATGTAATTGGAAAAACGAGCAGAGGAAGACCGAGAAAAACATGGCACGATCAGGTGTGCCAAATACTTGAAAGTGGTCAGGTTAGGAGTCGTAATAATCGGCGGGTATGTATGAGGAGATGCATGAACGTGGATGTTTGCAAAGACAGAGTGGTGTGGCATTCTATTCTCTTGTGAAGCGGCGTGATGGTTAGTTAGTTAGTTACAACTAATGATTCAAGTGATAACTTCAAATGGAAGCGCTCTACACTATTCAGGGTCAGGTATTAGACTGTCAACAATATCATAAATATTGAACCTCAATGGATTAGTCCAATTTCATAAACATTTGAAGTTAAATTCCTTTCTCGGTTATTTAGTTATTTAAGTGTGATGTTGGTCGTCTTGCATGTTAGATTATTGTTTTACAGTACTGGTGCCTATAGTATTTTAAATTAACAGTCATGTTCATTTGATCAACTAGGAGAGTGAAATATATATATTTTTTAATAGGAGAACATAACAAGGACGGTCGAAAATGAATTGGCACAATCAGAACCTAAAATCTGGTGGTATCAAAAGTCTGCATAATCGAAGGGCATGTATGACATTCAAGTTCATTCGAAAGAGAGTCTCCTTCAAATTGGGATTTTTGGCATTTACGATACCTTGCTGGAAGAGGGTTGATATTGAGCATAATTATGCATGAATTACGACAAGTATACGCAGTCACATCCTAATTACTCATACAGGGTGGCAAAAAATTAATCACCCTTTCGAAACATATTATAATTTTTGCAAATGGCATTGTACGTCAATCATATTTGACATTTGTGAACTAGACAAGTCAAGTATAAAAACTGATTAATAAAACGGGCTCAAATGTGTATCAACACTTGACGGATATCATCTTTTCCACTTAAAAATTATAAAAATTATAAAGGTCCAAATAAAGATTTCCATCACTCTAAAATTATTGAAAAATTATTGAAAAATAAAAATTAAAACAAAATTGGATAATCAATTATGTGCCACCCTAAATCTGTTTGTATACTGTAGCTGTCTACTTCACAAATGTCAAATATTATTATTGTATGACGTCATTTGCAAAATTTATAACATCTTCTGATAGAATAAATAATTTTGTGCCACCCTGTATGAAGTAAGTGCTTTGCACTATACAGAATGTAAAGAACACCCCTCACTGTACTCCATTGGTTCACTTTGTATTAGATTTAGTGGAGCAGCAATGGCTGTTTGTTTACTTTCTGTATATCTATATTCAGGAATAAATCGCAAAAAAGCAATGTCGAAAGTCTATTTAAAATTATTGACTTAAAAAAATAAAACATCATAGATTTTGTAATGTTATGTGTAAGATTTGTGCCTGTAAAAAAGCATACTAGTTGTGAAAAATATTATAAACATGAATTAATTGACAGTATATACATATTTCAAGGTTTTGTCTCACAGAAAACGGAACTTTTTAAAATTATAGTTTTTTAGTAGCGTATGTATCTACTAACACAAATTAGAGTCAGAAAAGTAGAATTTTTTAAAAGGGTGAAATATCATGAAGAACGTTTATTTATTTGACAGTGAGTTTTTAGTATTGGTGGAAAAAATAATTTGAAACATAGATGAAAAATAGTTTTGTTCTAAACTCGATAAATCGTCTACTGAAATATTTAATTTAATGTTGTAAACTTCGACATGAAATTTCGACATAACCTTAGTAAAGGATCTACCTTTCTGATTCTGATTATTGCGAATAGTTCTTCTTTTTTCTCAGCCGTCTCTCTAATTTTTTCAGATTCCGCTCGTTTGACTTTATAAATCCACTTACTACCCGCAACGGGGACAATGTCATCAGTACATATTTGTTGGGGCCAGCCTATTCCTCTCTTCATGTCCCATGATCTCCAACGCAATACTCTGGATGCCCATCTATCCATTCCTTTGCCATTTTAGTCTGGCAAATGTGATCTACCACGTTGGCAACTGTTTGATTGCGTCATTTCTAATTATGTAATATATCGCTCACTCCTTTCAAGAACGTCATAAATCAAAATACTTGATTTTCCAGGAGATCGTTTTTAATGTTTAAGAATATAATCAAATGTATTAAAAATAAATATCAAGCCACTTATTAAACTTTTTACTGTCCATAGATCTTTTTAGGTAAAACCTGAAGTTTTTTTCTCCATTTGAAAAATATTAAGTGTATTTAAAAAAAATAATTAAACAATATATTTTCTTCAAAATGCAAAAACAACACTTTCTGCCCTCTAGCGGGTAAATATTAAGTTAGAAATATGCCTTCTTTTGCCGGGATATAGTACATTTTCTGGGAATTCCGAAAACATGCACAACTGAAAATTGACGATTTTTGATTTATGACGTTCTTGAAAGGAGTGAGCGACATATGGACACACTCAAAATGTTATAAATTTGCAATTATGCGTTGTGGCAGTCGTCAAATATTTTCGGGATAGATTACGTGAAAACATTTCATATTATTATCGTTATTTATGGGGCTGCTACGTTGATTTGTTCCGCAGTTAAATGGGATGTGTATAAAAATGTACGAAAATCGTGAACACGCCACTAATATGAATAATTTTTAAAAAATCAGTTTTTTGTGAGACAAACCTTGAAAATTTTTATTGTACTTACACGATGCATGAAATGCAAATTTTTCAAACTATAAGGCCCTGAAATGAACAAATGCTTGCAATCTACTAGCTGTTGGATGGTTGGTTGCTCTCCTTTTTCAAGAACTTGAAGGACTTCTGTCCACATTGGGATGAGATTCTTATCTCGGATGTCTTTGGCTTGATTTTGCAAGCTTTTGAGTATTGGTTTGCAATGCTTGAGCCGGGCATCTAAGTTTGAAGAGCTGAAGTCCACTTTCTGTTGATCGGTCCAAAAGTGGGACGTGAGAAGTTTTTGAGGATACATATACCTGAAATGATGATTAATTATAATAAAGAAGAAGAAATTATAAATTAAACACCTGAGTATTATATTGTTACGTCATCATACATCAAACACAGTATGATGCAGAATGCATTGAAACACATGTCAAGTAGATTTTAATAAAAATTGGCATTTACCAAGTAAAACTAAAATTGAAAATGGAAAGATATTACCACAAAGTGACTGCCGAATCAATAATGAAATTTAAACAAACAACAACAAAAAATATGTTTTTCTCCCAGTAATATGCAGGGGTGTGCCTTCCATATAGGCAGAAAAGCAGTGCCTATCCTAACTTACCCGCGTGACATATAAAAACGCAACCAGTACCTACCCTACCTTACTAAGTAGTACCAGCTTACCTTACTACCTACCTCTACTGCCTACCCTAGTAAGTAGTACCTAGCTTACCTAACTACCCACCTCTACTATACTATATTATAATGAACATTTTCCTTATTTCAAAATGATGATTATCCTTTACAAAAGTAACAATTATGCATATTTTTACTCTGATTACAATACATTGTTTATCTTTATAATGTTTTCTGGGTGCTTACTGTACTGGGAATAGTAAGAAGTGAAAAAATTATAGGTAAATAATGTATTCACAAAAGTGAAAAATAATGGGCTTGCCTTGCTGGTAAACCCTAGGAACGCCACTGCTACCTACACCAATTAATTCTCTATGCACGCCACTGGTAATATCGCTCACTCCATTCAAGAACGTCATAAATAAAAAAACTCGATTTTTCAGGAGAACGTTTTTAAAGTTTAAAAATATAATACAATGTATTAAAAATAAATATCAAGCCACTTACTGAACTTCTTACTGTGCAACAGATCTTTTTAAGTAAAACCTGAAGGTTTTTTCTCCATTTGAAAAATATTAAGTTTATTTAAAAAAATAATTGAACAATACCTTTTCTTCAAAATGCAAAAACAACACTTTCTGCCCTGTGGCGGGTAAATATTATATTAAAAATATGCCGCTTCTGCTGGGATATAGTAAATTTTTTGGGCATTCCGAAAACATGCCCAACTGAAAATTGACGAATTTTGATTTATGACGTTCTTGAAAGGAGTGAGCGATATGTGATAAGAAATTGGGGGATTATGACAAAAATATAATCTCTAAAAATTTGTTTTATAAATAAAATACTGTTGCATATTTGATAACTTACGCCAATGGATAAACAACAAAGTTTGCAAACGGCAATGAAGAAATTAACAAAACGGGAGTAATTTTCATCATATCTTTGGGCATTTGGTGGTAGATCTCGATTTCATGCCTTGTCAGGGAGGAGAAAACATCTTCTTTGGTTAAATTTTCTAGCGATAATTTAATTTTGGCGAATGCCTTGAGATCCAGGTAAAACTTATGAATTCCATCTTTGAATACTCTGTAAACTTTGATTGCAGCTGGGAACCTTTTTTCGATCATTTGTTCATAATATGTCATGTATCTGAGATAATTCTGTAAAATATTGACTCGCTTATCACCCCGTCCTGTAGGTTTATCATTTTGTTGGCGGATCACACTTGCGGTTGAGAAAGTTCTGAAAAAATCAATTGAAGACAGTAAATATGAGGTTAAACTACAAATATTTGATTTCAACAGAAAACAAAAAATCAAAAATATGAAAATTAAATAAGTTGTAAATAAGAAGACGTATAATGATCGTTTCATTACAGTGTGTCCAAATACTTGTTCACAAATCTGGATCATCTCCAATTGTTGAGTTATTTTTCATATTATTCTTTGACATCTCAACATAGATGAAGAAGAATATGGAAGTCTGGGCATGTTATAAATAAATTAACTGGTCAAATAATAAGCTAAATAATATAATGAAAAGGATATTTTCTAGCGTTTCTCATGTATGTGATTACAATCCAGGATTGGGACCTCATACAAATGAAAAAGTTTCTGCTCAATAAAAAGCTTCATTCATCTCACCAATATATAGAATTTCCCAGAATTAGAATAGTAGGGTTGTTATTCCATGGGTAGAATCTGTGAATGTTTCACGTGTGTAAAGTAATCACTTAAACCAGCCTATGGCGGTTTTCTTATCATTTGAATTACCTAACGTCCAAGTGACTCTGAAATCTAGCTACGGCTTATGCAACACCGTTTATCATGTTCCTACTCAGGCTTCAACTTTAAAAGTTTCATAGCCTATGCCTACTTGTGAGTGGATTTACTCTTTATGTTTAAAGTTACTATAATTTCATGTAATTCATGAGTGAAAATTCTAGGCAAAAAAACCTATGACGGTCGTAAGCGCCGTAAATGGCCAGACTTCCATATTCTTCTTCATCTGTGTTGAGATGCCAAAAAATAATATGGTTTCACTAAATGATCTTACATTATAGCACGAAATTGTAACATCCGATTACAACATATACATAATTTATCAAATAGGTTATGTGGTTGACGGGCAATAGGTGTTACAACCTATGTCATCCTGATAATTATACCAATTAATTTAAATAAAATATTAAATTATATTATAAGGCTAATATTTAGCGGAATGTACCACGTAATACGTTTATTTGTATTCACGATCAGCGGGAAAAAATATTAGTACTAGGACAATAAAAGACAATATTCATTGGTGATATAAATAAAATAAACTCACCTTGTTGACAAAATTAGATTATTTCGACATAAACCGACAGCCCTTCCTAACATTTTTGAAGAATCAAATCGAACACTAGTTGTAAATTCAATATTATAATAAAGTGGCAGCGCTGACTGAAAAGAAGAATTCGGATAAACAATGCCATAGAAGGCACAGATTAATAATTTAATAGCTAACGTCAAAAAGACAGTGTTGCTAGAACATTATTTTAGATGGCTTGCACGAGCACCTACTTACCCGAATAAAAAAATCTTTGAACTCAAAAGAAATAAATGTGTAATTATTTGTGTTACATTGATAAAAGTACAAACGATCAATTATGTTATCTTTAAATACTTGTGCAGCTCCAACTGACTTCTGATAAAGTCAGCATATTTAGTATACGTATTAAGCATGAAGCTTGACCTCTAAATTTCATAAATTTATATTAAAAGTACAATTAATGTTTAAAGATTAATTATCACGAACCCTAGATTGAAATTTCGGGGTACTCACTTATTTAACTTGAGACTAAGGTGTTAAGAGTGTTTTTGTTATGAGTGTAGTATAAATCTATGAGTTTTCAATATTTTGTTCTCCAATTTTAATTTCAATTATTTATATTTGAGTCACCACATTGTAAATCGAAATTTAGTTAAAGACGTGGCAGGACAGTTAGCTTAAGGCTCTTTGCTTCTGTAAATTTGTTTTTGCATTAAAATATACATCGAATGAATGACAATGATAGCTTCTTATAAATTGTAAGTGGGTGAATAAATAAAATTATTGATAAATTAATCAATCATTAATCGATTAATCACTTAGCAGTTATCAAAAGCAGGTCATTGATATTTGCTCGATGAGTAGTCTGGATGATGAAAAAATTTAAATTCATACGATCGGTGATTTCCTTATTTAAATAAAGTATTCTTACTTATATTTTCATTCACATTTTTATTATTTAGGCAGTTTTTGCTCTACATATTTTCCTTGATAATTCCAATTTTTAACTTTTTACCCTGCTTTTTTCTGATTATAATTAACCCGTAAGCTGTGGATCGCATCTATTGTCGTTTTTTATACAGGTACATGCATAGTCATTTTTCAACTTTACGTACTTATATCAAAACCTATGGATATTTTTTTGCCCTTAACTTTGGTTTGAGGCATAGATGAATTCGCCCTCTTTGATTTGGTGTCATAAAAAATCAAAATTATTTTTATTTAGTGTCAACTTTATCGTGAATACTTCCGGTCAGCTCGTGCTCGGCGCGTGGTCTCAGTATCGTTTAGTCTGTTCAATCAGTTTAGGCGATCTTAATTATCATAAACTTTTTTCATAATTACTATATTTATTAACTGTGTGGAACGAGAAAGGTATTATAATTAATTAACAAGTGTTTTGTGATATTTTTGAACTTTAAAAAAAAAAATTATCGTGCAATGCTTCGAATACTAGAAGCATTTTTTTAATGTTATAACTTTTATCGTCATAATATCGTCTCTACGTATTAAAATTTATACGACAATAACGAAAATATCATGTTTTTCTAAGAAACAACGATTCTGAAAACAAAAATGGTGAAAGCGACCATTACCAATACTCGAGAAAAGGCATTAAGTCACATAATTTTGATGTCCCACATGCAAAATGCATTTTTGTTCTAATCCCTATTTTGAAGATTCTCACAAAATTTCGATATGCAACGAATGGACTATACGACAGCCGCGTTTTCTATACCTCCGCCAAATTTTCTGCCGCGAGTCCGTTAATGTTAATATTTTTGTGTAAATACACTGTAAAAACATAGTAAGTAAACTGAATTGTGTACTGTGAACATCTATAATAGATATCCGAGTGACTTCCTAAAGTTTCACTACAAAAAATATGCTTTTTTGTCAAAAATATTGTAATGTAAAATAATCCAGCAGGGGACGAAAAGTTTTACACTCGAAATCGAGCAGCTTAGAGGTTAATAAAAATTAGTTTCACACCATAGTATGAATTGCATACCCATAAAACAAATTTTGCCGATGTGGAATCATTTGTTTTAAATTTAAATGAATGATTTCTTTAGAGATATAACGATTGCTGTGAATCTTTGGGATTCATAGAGAGATTTGTGAACTCTCCAATCTAAAGCCGAAAACACTTTGAGAAATCGCTGAAGAAATATTGATATCTGGAGCTCGTGTATGACGAAAGATATCGTGAGATAAGGATAAAAATGAAAGCGATACTGAAATGAGAATGTAAGAAGAAAGACTTCACGTAGATACCCAGGCCAACCCTTACAAGGTGAAGAGATAGCGGATAGTCGATATCCCATGAGGAACAGTTGGAGGCACAGACAGATTCCCAGGATCTATAGAAAGAAGAAGAAGAAGAAAAAGATAACTGTAGCATTCAATGATGAAAAGCAAAATATTAACAATGAAATAAAATAAACAGTAGATTTATGATAAAAGTGAAAGTAATTATGTATTGATTTAGAAATTATTTTAAAACCGATTTTAATTACATCGAAATTTGAAAATCTTATTCCATGGGCCTTTTTTCGTAACACAATAACTAATAAATACTAGATAATAAATAATAAATAGGTTGCAATTTTTGAAATATTTAATTGTAAAATGTACTCTATTACCAACGGAATGCATGAATGATTGTGGTATAAATAAATTTAATTTCAAGAAAATTAGAAGTTACTCAAAATCAGTCTTTTGATGATCTGAGGTAGCCTTTCATCAAATAATTGTGTTCTCAGGTCGATGAAAAAACTAGTTTTAAACGTTTAAATAATAATTATCATCTATCATGATAATTATTATCTTATGTTTGAGATTTTGATTTCTGGCAATATTAAAATTAAAAGTATACATTAAACCCCGGTTTAAAAAAAATATGTAGCGATGTGAAAAACTGGTTTCACGTTTATTACTGAACGATCGTTTGTGCTTGTCGCTTCTCGAAAGTAAAAATGTAAAGTTTACAAATTAGTTAGTCTTTGATTTAAAGTAAAAATGGAGCTCTTTGGAAGATTTTTGCTTGACGTCCGGCGTTAAGAGTTTTATCGCATTTCCCATTAGTTCATTAGCTGATCAGTGCTGAAATCGTTCGGTAGTCTCTCGTGCTCTCGCTACGGTTGTTCTCGAGACAACAGACGTTTTTATTTTCTGATTACTTGCTTTTAACATCTAGCGTATTCTTCCAAAAATACACTTTTTTGTTGTTAATGTAACGAAAAATCATTACTATCATGTTCTTCTAACATCATGGCAACCATGGGTAAGTATTTTACATTTTTCTCCGGCGCCAAAGTAGACAACATATGTGATGTTCACCTCCGGATATTATCGATTTTTCGTTCAACCGTATGCTAGGACATTTTTGGGTACAGAAAGTCCTCTACTAACGTGATTTTGACTTTCGTGAATTCTTACTTACACAATTTTTAAAAAAAAAGTTTTTTTCTGAAGTAATTTGTTTACATATTGTGTTGATGGGATAATGAGGGAGGGAAAAACCTCCCCCTTTGCCTTTACTGACCACAGAATGTGAAAGGACTAAGTCATAATTTAGATTTCTTCATTATTATTTACATGCATTTTGCGCAAGGGGTTCTTTCTAAATTTTCATAAAAAAAATAAAATGGATGATTCCACAAAACCTTTACTTTTAGAGGCTTGTCTGCAGGAAGAATACTTAGGATACGGAAGACAGATTTGAAAAACACATGACAAATACCCAGACCAATTTAAAATAAATCTTTAATTTATTATGAAATAATTAAATTGATAATTACCCCTAAGATGTTAAACAAAAGTAAATTTGATCCTCGAATCGATAATAAAAGAAGACATGCCATAAAAATATAGACTAATGTTAAAATTATAAAATAATATGCAAAAGGTCAAATGATGTCTGATATCTCAGTCTACGAAGAGAACAATTATTAAATCGATAGTTCCAATTATGGATTGTATAAAAAAAATCTGTACCAATGCAACCTACGATATTTACCAAAAAATGGAGGAATATAAATAATAAATAAGTTAACTTTATAAAAAAAAACAACTTTGTTTCAATCACTTTTTATTGGTACTCTTTATCCAATGTAAATTCGTTAAAATAAAATATTTAAGCGCGCGGCTTTATACTGTTTTTGGGCGATTCCTTAAGTTGTGATTTGGAGTTGACGTATTCGCTACGCAATGCACAATAAAAACAACATTTAGGAATTTTGTAAATCATAATTTTAATTTTTTAAAAAAAAAAAGAGAAATATTTGTGTCTATATTATTTTCACAAATATTACAATTTCATACTATTTCTGTGAGCTGAAGCGGCTCATTATTAGAAATAGGCATCAAATTGCGGTAGAGGGGTTCGAACCAAGAAACTCTGACTTAAGAGTTCGCGACACTAACCACTGGACCACAACCCGATACTTTTTAAATCATATTTTCATGTGGGGTACAGAGTTCGTGGAATTTTTGGTAAGGGAAGGGTAATTAACTATGAGTATTTCAATGTTTTAGAATTTAGTACATAAACCATGATAATGACAAGGTTCTTGTCGAAACCAGTTGGATAAAGTGTACTGATAAAAAGTGGTTAAAATAAAGTTGTTTTATTTTATAAAGTTTATAAAATGTGCTACAATGTATCTGCGAAAAACATTCAAGAAATAAATAAGTAGTTTTTATGTATTTACACATAAATTATTATGTACGCATCTAATTAAAAAATAACTTTTGGAAATAATGTTTTAAAAAAAAAATGTATATGTACAATAGATCTATTCTGTTTTGTCATATTATCCTTACTAACTAGCGCATATTATTACATACCATATATATAAAAAAATCACAAATATTTTTTTTGACTTCCACGAAAACCCTTGGAATGAATTAATCACATATGTAAGGGACTTACTGTATTTACTTAGCATTATTGTAATAAAATGTATATGTATTGTGTTTTTATTGGGACCCAGGACTTTATAGTTTCATTTGGTATTCAATAAAGATATAACAACTCATAGAACACATTTTTTTATACTTTATTCTGCACACCATGATCCATGATGTTTCTTTGTTGTTTTTTTAAGTAAACAGACATTGTTTAAATAATTATAATTCCGATAAATGATTCTTATAAAACTGGTTGATTCAACTGACCCTTGGTCTTGCCTCTTAACACACTATGGACAGGAAAGTAATTTTTACTCGTTTGGTTGATTGACGCATAAGGACGGGAAGGGTATTTTTACCTTCTACGCCGACCTCATTTCAAAGTCAGAATAGAAGGAATAACATATTCAATGTTTTTCTCTCTCTCTGGTCTCAATCCTGCGGATTGGTCTGTAGCAGCAAATGACATCTCATTCACCATTGTTGCCTATTTTCGGAAGTCCTCTTCAGCTCCTCATACGTCGAGCAGCCCATGTCTTCGTATAAGTCGCTTAGGTATTTGCAGTGTGGGTACGTCCCCTCTATTATTTGGTGCAGGAAACCCTCTTGTCTTAGCACGTGGCCGATCCATTCGGCGCGTCTTATGGAGATAGTCTCTAATGTTTTTATATAAATATTATGTACCAATCTCTTTGTTAAGGTCTTAATTATATGCACATTATTATCAAATCCCGTTGCCAGCAGTCCGCAGGCGTAAAAAATGCTCGTCCAAAGTGTGTTAAGGTAGGTAAGGTGTAGTTATTGATCCCTGAAGCTTATTTTTATTCTATTATCTTCGAGTAGCTTAAAAATATCTAAACTTTACATAGGGAAAACTTGTAGATATGTAAATGTGCAATTACCATAAATATTGTATTGCAATAATACTTGAAAATATAAATATATATTTTTAAGCACATATAATATTTTTTTTACAGATACAAAGGACACTTTGTTCGATTTCCTGGTAGATACAGAACTGCTGAATTATTTTGACCAGATAAAGTAAGCTATATTTGGTTTATTGCTTTTTTACGCACACACACAACTTTATATTTTTAATATTTTAGTTTATTGACTTCCTTATTTTAAAAATGATTGTCAAATATATGAGTAGTCCATTTGCAAACCATGTTATGTTAAAAAAAATAGTTTTTTTAGCCAATGGTTTAGCCAATCACTAGAAAAAAAACAAACTGCATATTAAACATAATCTGCCAAAACTCACTAAGTTAGGAATAAAATGGAATAGAAAAATCAATACTCTTGTGACAGCATGGTGTTCTCCCGGATCCCAGTGGGATGTAGTGTGACTGTGGATGGCCTCTTCGTGGAGCAGGTGGAAAAGTTGGGTTTGGACCTGTGTGGTCAAACGGATCTGCGATGCGAAGTGATGGGGCAAGTAAACAAGGCTGCAGCCATCTCAGGATGCCTGAAAAAAGCTATATGGAAAAATCCTGAGATGAAGATCGGCAGCAAAATCAAGATTTACAAAACTTGTATCCGACCCATCATGACGTATATAATCGAAAGTAGAGCGGACACCGTTGCCACAAAAAACGCGCTTACAATGTCAGAAATGAAGACTCAAAGAAGCATATCAGGTAGGAGTCTTCGAGATAGGATAAGAAACGCCAGGATCAGGGAAATATGCGAGATCGAAGATGTCGTTAGGTGGGGAAGACAACGAAGGAGACAATGGTATGCGCATTTGAGGAGAATGGAACCATCCAGACTCCCCCACATAGCACTGTACAGAGATAGGTTGATAGCTGGGAATCGACACCGCAGGAGGTTAATCCCTCTTAAAAACAGGCCACAAGGCCTACACCAAGATGAAGAAGAAAAAGAATAATACTCTTGTAAAATTTTTTGTGCCGATCGACAGTTTACTTTCAATAATCTTTCAAAAAAGCTCAAATTGGTAGAAGATTTGATACTATACCGGTTGCCGCCATTGGCTAAAAAACTTTTTTTTAACGTGGAAGTACTGCGAGTAGACTACTTACATAAAGAGCTAATCCTAATCTAATATGCATCCAAATTTACACACAGATTGTCACGATTGAATTCAGTAACGATTTATTTTGATAAAATTAATTTCTGTGTTTTAATTTGATCGTCCACATCTATCTTTTAATATTTTGTAAAATTAGCAAACCAGTTTACTCCCGTAAAGTTGTGTAAAATAACATATTTGGGATAAGAAATACATTGAAATTTTGTGTATTGATAAGCAGTATTTGACACTGTGATGAACTGGGCACATTAATTATTATCAGTCATTAGAAAACTTCATTGTATATGTTTCGTCCGCCTCCGTAGTGTAATGGTCAGCACGCTCGGCTACCGTTCTGGAGGTCCCGGGTTCGATTCCCAGAGGGGTCAAATAAATATAAGTGTTTTTTTCACTATACTATTTATTCGATATTACCCTGGACTGGTACCTGAAGCGGAGGGCTGATCACCTTTCCTTCGTGGTTAACGATCAAGATAACACTGTGTTTGTTTGTATTACGCAGTGCCCTATGCACCATTGGGGTGCGGATAAGGGTTTAAAAAAAAATAAAAATATTTATTCAATATTACCCTGGACTGGTACCTGAAGCGGAGGGCTGATCACCTTTCCTTCATGTGTAAACGATCAAGATAACTCTGCGTTTATATGACGCAGTGCCCTATGCACCATTGGGGTGCGGATAAGGGCTTATTATTATTATATGTGGTACCTGAAGCGGAGGGCTGATCACCTTTCCTTCATGTGTTAACGATCAAGATAACTCTGCGTTTATATGACGCAGTGCCCTATGCACCATTGGGGTGCGGATAAGGGTTTATTATTATTATATGTAGTTGGCTGAGATGAATTGAGAACGTACTTAGTTTGTATTTGTGTTGCAGAAATGACTTGAAGATAACGAGATTACATCAGCTGAAGTACATCACCGAAAACGACCTTAAAAGGCTCGGTTTGAAACGGAATGAGCTAAGGAGGTTCAAAAAACATTACAATAAATATTTTCCGCACAACTGTTTTTCCCGCCTAAAAAGACTTCTCGGACATAGGAGAGACGTATGTGTATATCTTTTATTTTATTTTATGTTTTAAATTTTAATAAATGTGAAAAATAAATAACAATAAATCATAATTGATTGTTTCGAAAAATTTGATACGGTAGATCCACTTCCGCCTCTGTAGTGTAATGGTCAGCATGCTTGGCTACCATTCTGGAGGTCCCGGGATCAATTTCCAGGGGGGGGGTCAAATAAATATAAGTGATTTTTTCACTCTAATAATTATTCAATATAACCCTGGAATGGTACCTGAAGCGCAGGACTGATCACCTTTCCTTCATGTGTTAACGATCAATATAACACTGCCCTATGCACCATTGGGTGCGGATGAGGGTTTGAATAATGAATTAAGGATATTAATTAGTTTCGAGAAATTTTTACGAGACATAAAGGAAGTGTATTCTGTATATTGTAATATTTTGGATATTGAATGATAAGAAGAGTGTTATAAAAGAAATGACTAAAATTTTACGTATTCTATGTCTTCTCATGTACTTTTTCAGGGAGTAATAACATAAACTGATTACATTGATTCCTTTTGGTTAAGTGTGTGAGAGTAGAACTAACTACATTTTATCTTGTGTTTTCTGGGAAAAATTTATTGCCACATGTGGTTCATAAATGACTTTCCACTGTGCATGAATGAATGCTCATAATATCCAGCTACTGGCTGTCGTTATCACATAAAAATATTACCAGTGAAATTTAGTTGTCGCCTAAATATAAATTCTAGAATACTTAGTTAAATCAATTTTTTTCCTCGAGTCATGGTTTCAGTGTTAACTTTGCGTCGCATAAATAAGTGAATGCTGTTGTGATAACAAACAATAGATTCTCCATGACAATAGCATTTCAACAAAAGCAGATGATGGAAATACAAAAAGTTATTCTAAACACACTGGATCATAAGTTCAAGGGTCTCATAAGTTCCTTGCTGACGTTTTTTGCAGTTTTGTGCTCCAAGCTCCGCTTATAAATATCGATGATTGGGTTCAGTGATGAGCAACCAGTGTGTGGTTAATCCCTTTTAATAATTATTTAATAAATTAACTTTCGTACCATTAAGGATGTCTGATTTCGAAATAATTCAATCTCATTAATAATCTATACTTATTTTTTTTTTTACAAAAATGTTAATAATATTAGTATATAACCACTTACCGAGATTTTTATGTCTACCGGTTTCGAGACATACCCGTCTCTATAAAGTAATATTATTAACACTTTTGTAAAAAAATAAATAAGTAAAAATGACTAACCACAAAGTAAATGTTTTAAATATGAATAATATTGAGAATATAAAAATCTATATGATCCTCGATAATACATAATACAAACTATTTTTTGACATCTCATCAAAGATGAAGAAGAATATGGAAGTCTGGTCATTTACGGGGCTTACGACCGTCATAGGCCGGTTTAAATGATCACTTTACACACATGTAACATTCACCAATTCTACCCATTATTGACAACCACACTACTCAAATTCTTGGAAGTTCTATATATATGAACCAATTTTGAAACATTGTTCTTGAATCACTAGAACTTCACTAGAGACATCTATTGGTGAGACGAAAAGAAGCTTTTTATTGAGCAGAAACTCTTTTATTAGTATGTGAGGTCCGAATCCTGGATTTTAATCACACACATGAGAAACGCCAGAAAATATCATTTTCATTTTTATTATTTAAGCTTATAATATTATTATGTGTGAATAATACAAACAACAAAAAACAAAAATAAAAATATCACCTGAACAAATCAAACATGGTATAAAATTAAATGTACAGGTCCCTTGGACCAATGTTGTCCGCACCTTACTATTTATGTTGTACAACATTTCGAGGTGTTCAAATAAATTATCTGGTCAAATTATGAGCTAAAATAATAAAATGAAAAGGATATTTTCTTGCGTTTCTCATGTATGTGATTATAATCCAGAATCTGGACCTCACATACACATAAAATAGTTTCTGCTCAATAAAAAAGGTTCTTCATCTCACCAGTACATGTCTTTAGTGAAAATTCTAGTGATTCAAGTACATATATATTTATATATATATAGAACTTCCCGGAATTTGAGTAATGTGGTTGTCAATCATGGGTAGAATTGGTGAATGTTGCGCGTGTGTAAAATGATCACTTGAACCTATGACGGCCGTAAGCCCCGTAAATGCTCAGACTTCCATATTCTCCTTCATCTATGTTGAGATGCCAAAAAATAATATTCACAATTCGTTCACTCCTTTTAAGAACGTCATAAATCAAAAACTGTCAATTTTCAGTTGTGCATGTTTTCGAAATGCCCAGAAAATGTACTATATCCCAGCAAAAGCGGCATATTTTTAACTTAATATTTACCTGCTACAGGGCAAAAAGTGTTGTTTTTGCATTTTGAAGAAAAGGTATTGTTTAAGTATTTTTTTAAATATACTAAATATTTTTCAAATGGAGAAAAAACCTTCAGGTTTTACATAAAAAAATCTGTTGCACAGTAAAAAGTTCAATAAGTGGCTTGATATTTATTTTTAGTACATTGTATTATATTTTTATACTTTAAAAACGTTCTCCTGAGAAATCAAGTTTTTTGATATATGACGTTGTTGAAAGGAGTGAGCGAATTGTCCATAAAATTTGACCCTGTAATGAAAATGTCATACTAATATATGTTTTTATTTTATTTTAAACAGAACCGTGTATTGGGTACCCTATCAGAGGAGAGGGCGAATGAACTGCTAGCAGCGGACCCAGCAGAACCCCTGAAAGGCCCCCATCGACACATCATCCCTATTGAGAATATTACAATCAACAATGAATTGGGTTCGGGGGAATTCGGGGTGGTAAAACAAGGAGTGTGGAAAAACAATGGCCGTCGAGTAATTTCTTTTGTTAATTAATTTTTTTTTACAAAATATATGGTTGGTATACTGGCAAAAAACTTTAACTCTACAATTAATCCCTATTATTTAATGCTTTTACCTTGATGAAATAGCCGCTATTGAACTCAAAGTTGAATTTACTTTCAAAACCTCATAAATATGACATTTTAAACCGTTTAGTGTATAGAATGTTGAAAACTTATAATATGCATCTTGAAGCCAAAATGTCATATTTTCGAGTTAACGCTTTTTACCTGTACACCCACCATATCATACTGTAGAAACGTTATTTATCACTTGGTGAAATATATTCTTTACCCAAATTTCCAGATTCAAGTGGCTGTCAAGTGCTTAGCTCGGGCGCGGATGAATTCAAATTCGGAGGCGTTTTTAATTGAAGCTGAAATCATGCACAGAATTGATCACAAAGGCATTGTTCCTTTATACGGTGTTGCACTCACTGCTGATGCTTTTATGATGGTTTGTTCATATTCTGCTTACATAAATTTGTTCTAATTTTTATACACTGCTAACTGCGCGATTTAAAAATGTATATTTTGTCCCTATTTTTACATATTGCAATATTATTTCATTGTTTTATAATATTTCATATGATTACTTCCTTTCCATTTATTCCCAATCTTTATAATTCCTTTTATCTATTTCCTAGTAAGTTATTCTCTGATCACCTTTATATTTCCTTGTCGTGTGATGATTTTTTTTTAAAGTTCAAAATTCAGGTACTTATTTTCTCACATATGCTGTTCTGGTTATCATTAAAATCCTCCACTAAGCAAGCATTTTGTATTATTATCGGGCTTCTTGTTTTCGTACGATAAAACAATATTGTACTCATTATATTTATCTCGTTTTATTATTAAAGTATCTAATATGTATATTTAAATATTTTTCAACTGAACCAAACATTTAACATTTTCTAAAATACATATCTACAATTTGGATTACATATAGAAAAATAATGTATCATATTTGGCATCAATTTACCGCAAATTAATATTATTTTCTGTAAATAATGGCATACTTTAAAAATCCACAAAAGCATATTGTCAATATCGATCATGAAAATTCCTTTTTACCTTTTGCACCCTCTTTATAACATTCTGCGTCATTTTTAAATATAGTTTAACTTTGTTAAAATAAGGATAATGCGAACAAGACAACTTTCTTATTACGTATCATTATATATCGGTGATATAGGCAGTAACTGACACTGACAGCCTTAATGTATTCCTTTTTAAGCTATTAAAACTAGGATGAAAATTATTTTCTAAAAATGAAAAAGAGAATCGTTTGCCTAGAGATTTTTGTTTAATACATATTTATATTTTAAAAATTATTAATATTATAAAAAAATAGATGCATAACTATAACGACACACATACATTATTTTTTTGCAATTTCATTCGTGATTTTCTTATGATAACTTATTTAAATTTTCACTTTGGATTTCTACCACATGAATGAAATAAGTCACATTTTAGTCAAATAAAGCTATATGCAAACATAACGTTTTTTATCTTAACTTATTAAGATAGGATATTTACTTCATTCTTTTGCAATTATTTATAACTAATCTTTGATAATGAGCTCTTTGTATAGTCGTCACAAGGATGGATTGTTTCCACTGTGATGAGTGATATAGATTCTCTGAAATCGTTGCTAATGAAGAATTGTCATTCATACTGTAAAAATATGAACATAATAACCATCTTCAATTGGATGTGTTTGGTGAACCTTTAATAATTTTTGTTCATGGTGATCAATAATTATGCGATGATACAAAACTTATTATTTTATGTTATATTTCAAATATTATTCTGTGTTATATTTCTGCTAAAGTGCGAATAAGTGAAACATATCTCAGTCTTTGTGCAACTCTGCCTTTACGATACAGGCAAATATAACAAATATATAATTAAGTTATTAGTTGGTCATATTAGTCAAGCAGTGTCCAAAGATAAGATGATATATTTGATTTATTTACTGTGAATTTGTTTTTTTTCTTACTGGTATGTCCTCCATTATTTATTTAATATGTTTTAAAACTGTTTTTTTTTCTGCGTGCATTGCGGAAGTTCTATATCTAAATCTATTTAGTATTCTCATGTTATGTTGGTAATCCTAGGTGACTGAGTTGGCGCCTCTAAGGTCTTTACTGGAGTGCCTAAAGGAACACGCATTACGCGTCAATTTTACAATCTTGACATTGTGCGAATTCGCCTGTCAGATATGCGAAGGGATGGTGTATCTTGAAAAGAAACGCCTGATACACAGGTATAATATGGAAATAATTTTATTATTTTTTTAAATTCAAATTTACTTGGTAAATACCACTATTTCTTAAAATCTATTGTGAAACGGTTTTTGATCTGTTCTTCATTTTCAAATACCATATCTGGAACTTTCAAAATGCATTGAAACATGGGTTACAATAGATTTAAAGAACAAGTGGTATTTACTAAGTAAAACTTAAATAGAAAATGGTTGGATATTGTCACAAAGTGACTGGCGAATCAGGTATGAAATAATTTATTATCGCTGATTATAATTTTGGCACTTTGTCCATATAATACATGACATTTGAAAAGCATATAATAAATACCTCCAACGACGAGGTACTACGATTGATCAAGGAAAGGAAGCACCTACTCGCGACTATCTCCAAAAGACACGCCGAATGGATCGGCCACGTGCTAAGACAAGAGGGGTTTCCTGCACCAAATAATAGAGGGGACGCACCCACACTGCGAATACCTAAGCGAATACGAAGACATGGGCTCCTCGACGTATGAGGAGCTGAAGAGGACTTAAAATAGGCGAGAATGGCGAAAGAGATGTCATCTGTTGCTATAGACCAATCCGCAGGATTGCGACCAGAGAGAGAATACCCACAATAATTTGCATAAACGCAAATAACGAACACATTGTTGTAGATTTTGTCAATAAAATTAATTATGAGTCATTCAATGTATATTTGATTTTCAATATTTCTTTCAGAGATTTGGCCGCCCGTAACATTCTGGTATTCTCCAAGACTCGAGTGAAGATCTCAGACTTTGGTCTGTCGAGGGCATTGGGCATTGGAAAAGACTATTACCAGTCCAACTTCAATGTCAACCTGAAGTTGCCTGTTGCTTGGTAGGTGCAAATATTTACATATACAGGAGGTTTCTATACTCCCGACGGCTAAAACTTACCCTCTTTTCGGACTAGTGGTGCGTTCAGATTACAGTACAGAGAATCTGTAGGGTATTTTATCAAATAAAAGAAATATGTATTGTGAAATTTTAACCCTTTCTGGTCACCCAAAATTAAAAAAAAATCTTAGCAGACAGTTACATTCCAATTAGAAAAAAATCTTTGTCCTCTGCTCCACATACTGTTTTAATAGATACGAGTGACAAAAATGTAAGCTTTGAATTTTAATAAATAAACCTAATGATGAAAAAATCGATGTCGAATGAGATTCGACATTGGACCAGTAAGGGTTAAATGTATTTATTTGATTTTTTTAAGCAAATCAAAAATTTATTTGACGACAAGTAAAAAACTATAACTTGCAATTTACGTAAAAGCATCTTCTGTTGCACAGGAATATCCACTTAAATTCGGAATACTTGCTACTGCTGCAGCGTCAAATATGGGATATCTCCATTTTTATTAATTTACGATGAAGCTCAAACAGTCATAAAGTTGAAACAAATGAATTTGCCGAATTAATGCGTTTGTTAATTGCAGGTGTGCTCCCGAATGCATAAGTTACTTGCGTTTTACATCTGCTAGTGATGTCTGGGCATACGCCGTCACCCTGTGGGAAATGTTCTCCTACGGATTTCAGCCCTGGGCAGCTTTCTCGGGACATCAAATACTGATTGCCATCGACGCCCCTAACTATCTGGTAAAAATGCATCTGCGATTGTATTTGCCATTAGCCTTTTTTTTTGTTGAGATAAAGTTAGTGTAATAAAGTGAATGGTGTTTTTTACGTCGACGGGGACGGGATTTGATAATTGTGTACATATATTTTAGACCTTAACAAAGAGATTGGTACATAATATTCACATTTCTCTCTGGTCTCAATCCTGCGGATTGGTCTGTAGCAACAGATGGCATCTCTTTCGCGTTTCTCGCCTATTTTCGGAAGTCCTCTTCAGCTCATCATACGTCGAGCAGCCCATGTCTTCGTATAAGTCGTTTAGGTGGCCACGAATATTCACATGCAAAACATTAAATAATTCCTTCTACTCTGAATTTGAATTGAGGCCGGTACAGAACGTAAAAATAGCCTCACCATCCTTAACCTTTTCATAGCCGCAAATAAATTACGCCGCAGTGCTCAACAGGCCAAGTATTTTTTTGAAAAAAAAAAGTTGTCTAAAGATTTTTTTTTTGTTGTTTTTATTGAATTATAATTTACTTACCAAATATTATATCCCGCATCGATTGTTAGAGTTTTATTCTTGAAGTTAAACCAGTTTCAAATTTTCAGGGTTGTCACACTAAGTCGCACACGCAAGTTTTTATTAAATTTAATATTAACACACAACTATTATTTATCAATGGAATATTTTAAAATAATAAGAAAAACACAAAAAAATTGAGCAAAATAAAAACCCCTGGCGTTCAAAACAATCGATTAAAATAATCAATATTTCAAGTGGTTTGAGTGGTAGCCCTAATGACATCTGTCAACTGTCAGCTGAAAGTGATACCGATAAATCACTTAAAAGTATTTAAAAACTTTATAAAATATTTTGTGACAACTTCAACTGATGGCAATGTATGTTCCGTTTTTGACAGATTGTCAATATGAGTTAAAACTGCGGAGTAATACGTCATCAAAAGTACTGACAAGATATCTCGTCTCTGGCCATACGGGCACTCCGCCATTTGCCGAGATATCTCGTCTCTGGCAACCATCGGGTTAAGCATCAATCGACCTTACTGTGTTAAGAAAGGTGTGGTGAGATTTTTTGAGCATGTTAATCGAATGAGTGAAGAAAGGATAGTTAAAAAAATATATGAGGCGAATGTGGTTGGTTATAAAAGTAGAGGAACACCGAGGAAAACTTGGCATGATCAATCAGTTACTCGGGCATGGTCAGGTCAGGAGTATGAGGAGATGCATGAATGTGTGGTGTTCTTTTCTCTCTGTCTATCCCTGCGGAGAAGTAGCGTGATGGTTAGCTAGTTAGTTTTCTGATTCTTTCAGCACAAAGCCGAAATGCCTGTTTGACTTTGAACTTTTGACTAGGAACAGATGTTCTGTATCAGTATTTTCCTCTTGGTAACACCCATTACATATATTTTTTTATTGTAATTCGTAGCAAAATCTATTGTCATGATATCTCGCTTGCAATCTTAAATGTTATTGTCGCTAACATCCTGTTCTCTATACTCTTATGAATTTACGTCATATGAATTTTAAAGCTTTGAACTTGACATTCTTTTGAAAGAATCAATTCAAGTTCATAAAATTTGGTATTGAACTTCAGCCTATAAATAAAATACAAAGGAAAACATACGACTGTGGCTGATGTTGTTGTCGATGTTGTGTTTACTTCAGGGCTTATATTACTGTCAATATTTTTAAATATTGTATGGCCATTTCACATTTTGATCTACCTTTTTTAGGTTAACCTAAAAGAATAATGCAGTGCGGCTCGCCATAATGAGCTCTAGCCTTTAGAATTTTTCGGTCTTCTTCTTCTTCTAACCCTTATCCGCACACAATGGTGCATAGGGCACTGCATCATGTAAACTCAGCGTTATCTTGATCGTCAACACATGAAGGAAAGGTGATCAGCCCTCCGCTTCAGGTACCAGTCCAGGGTAACGTTGAATAAATATAAGAGTGAAAAAAATCACTAATATTTATTTGCTCCCCTCCCTGGGAATCGAACCCGGGACCTCCAGTACGGTAGCCGAGCGTGCTGACCATTACACTACGGAGGCGGACAAAATTTTTAGGTACTCTGAGTTATTTCTTGTTATCTTCAGTGACTTTTTTGTCACAATTGGCCACCCCTAATGGGGCCTTAGGGCAAATTCGCCACTGCATAATGCATTCAGAAATGACTATACTTCATATACTTCATCAGATATGAAGATAGGCCATCTTAGAGCGGAAGGTGTGTGCTAAACACCATGATAACAGATGTTACACGTGTGTAAAGTGATCACTTAAACCAGCCTATGACGATTGTCAGCCCCGTAAATGCCCAGACTTCCATATTCGTCTTCATCTTTGATGAGATGTCAAAAAATAATATCAAAATAAATATGATGTGTAATAATGTGACGTGTGCAATAATCCTTCTTACATCTTGTTTCAGCGCCTGGAACAGCCCGATTGCTGCCCAAAAGAATACTTTGCACTGATGCAGAGATGCTGGCGCCATAACCCTTCCAAGAGGCCCAAATTTGTGGAGATTTTGAACATGCTCTCTAGCTGCAAACCAGAACAGGTAAATTTGGTCTTCAGTTCACATTGATCTTTTCGTTACTAAAGGGTTACCTTTCTCTTGTGCAGCAGTGATATGTATGTTGTATACTTACTCATATACTTATAACCCTTATCCGCACCCAATGGTGCATAGGGCACTGCATCGAATTGACGCAGTGTTTTCTTGATCATTACTTACATGAAGGTAAGGTGTTCACTCTTGCGCTTCAGGAACCAGACCAGGGTAATATTAAATAAATATTACAGTGTAAAATCACTAATATTTAACTTCACCCCCCCTGAGAATCGAACCCGGGACCTCCAGCACGGTAGCTAAACACGCTGACTATAACACCACGGAGGCGGACAAATGATGTATACCATTTGAAATTGTGATTTAAAAATGGAAAAAAAGAAAATATTCGTAAATGTTGCTTTTATTGGACAAAGTTGAGGTTCAAATTTAACAATTTTGTAATGTTATCTCTGGTAAGCATCTGAAAACGAGAAAAAAAATACATCGCAAGTAGTCGCTATTGATGGCATAGCGGCACGATCACCCTGAAGGACAACTTGTGCGCTACTAAAAGGAGATCGGCAAAAACAGTATCAAGCCGCGTGCGTGTGTACGCAAAGCACGGCACGCACGCACACACTGATGAATTTTGTGATGTATCCCTGATTTTTTTACAAGTTATTTATTTCCATCGCTGGAAATGAGTAACTTATGTATTACACAAAAGTATTATAATATAAAGTTAATCATAGTTCCTCCATAGTGTAGTGGTTAGTGCGCCAGGCTACCATGCTGGAGGTCCCGGGTTCGATTGCCAAGAGGGTCAGATAAGGTGCAGATAAGGGTTAGAATTAAATGTAATACATAATTGTATTACTGAGCAATACAAAAGTTCTGAGCCAGTTTCGGCCAAAATCTGTGTATTTTTTAGAATAATTTATGTATTAAAATAGTATTCACAAATGTACGCGAGAAGAACAAAGAGACGCAGTTCATTGACTTTTATTTTGTTTATAATATTGTCCCCACCACATGTAACTCCTTTAAAATCGTATATAAGGGGTGGCGGACAAATTTTTGTGTGCTCGGATTAAATAATATTCAAAACGTGTATACGTCGCGTTCGCTCTGTTTGTATTGACGTTGCTTTGTTCTTCTCGCCCTTGTGTTTTATAATTTTTCTTATATTGTTGTCAAATTGTTCTTTTCATTTTGTGATTTTTTTATTAATAAATAATTGTCTCCATTTGCGCGTTTCCGTCTTCCTCATCAAAAGTGTTCCAGTACCGTTAGCTGGAACAAAGCCCGTATCTATTATATTTTATATCGACATTCTCGTTATTAGAGTCGATTGTAGTAAATAAATATCGCCGGAAAGGAATGGTTACTATACAGGTATTGAATATAATTATGATTTCATTTTTTTAGGTTCAGGTGCACACCGTGAGTGAGCCAGAACCTCCGATTAGAAATGACCTGCTGGACTGCAAGATAGGCGAAGTTATAACAGTCCTCGACAAAGGGTAAGCTTGGATCTTTGAATTATTCTATATTCAAACGGGTTTAACCCATTCTGGTCCCCAAAAAAATGGCTTGATCAGAGCAGGAGTGGAATAATCGGCGGGTATATTGTCCGCCTCCGTAGTGTAATAGTCGCCCCGCTCGACTATCGTGCTGGAGGCCCCGGGTTCGATTTCCAAGGTTCGATATAAGTGATTTTTTCACTCTGTTATTTATTCGATTATACCCTGGACCTTAAGCGGAGGGCTGATCGCCTTTCCTACATGCGTCAACGATCAAGATAACACTACGTTTATTTGACACAGTGCCCATAAGGTGCAGATAAGGGTTTGAAGATGACCTGTCATGGGCTGGTTAAGTGATTACTTTACACACGTGCAACATTCAGCATTCTGCTCATGATTGACAACCACACTATTAAAAATTTTGGAACTCCTAGATATATAGATCAGTCTCATGACATAGTACATATGAGTTCACAACACTTATCTATGTTAGATTGAGAAAGCTTCTTTTAACCAGATACCCTTTTATTTAAATGCAAGACCTGGAATTTTTTCACATACTGAAAAACGCCTGAAAACATGTGATATATTGTGATATATTGAAAAAAGACATTTATGCCTGCTCCTGGCACTAATTAGCATGCTGATCCGCCTGACAATGTGTTAGTATAAAAATGTATTGCATAATTATGTGATTTGTTTCAGGGATAAACCAGGTGCATTCTGGAAAGGAATACTGGATACTGGAGTGACGGGGCTTTTCGATCCGCAAAATGTTGTTTCATACCGCGGAATCGTTGTACCGCCTGATAAACCTAAACAGGCATGTATTTTAATTCTACTTATCGATTCGGCAGTCACTTTGTGGTACTTTGTCCATTTTAAATATTGCTCGGCAAATACTAGTATCTCTTAGTTTCACCATACTAAATCCATTGTGACACATGTTTTTATAGAAAACAATTTTACAAATTCACACTTATATCAATAATAATTCAGAAATCCTAAAAGTTGTTAACACAAAAAGTCATTATAAAATAATCATTTAGGAACAATACAAATTCATAAAAATATAAATAATTAATAAACCCATAATTAGCAATATGACAATGACTTAAACCTCCCCCTATTGTCCATGTTCCTACTGATAAAAAAATAAATAAAATAAAAATAAGAAACAGTCCTTACTCCTTCAATGTCTCAAGGACACAACTCTTCACTAAATTTGAATGCAGCTTCACTTAGTGTGTTTGAAAATGATGCAGAATGTATTGAAACACGTGTCACAAAAGCATTTCTACCCGTTATGTCGAATAAAGCTTAAGGACGGGAAATATATTTTTACCTTCTGCGCCGGCCTAATTTCAAAGTCAGACGAAACAGTCGATAGACGTCTCGTGCATCTGCAGCTACTCCCGTGGGTAAAGTTATTTTACCAGCTTGCAATCGGTACATTCAATTTGGCGGGCACGCTGCGGGTCCGATGGCATGGAATGCCATTCCGCCAGTAGTTTAAAACTGTGGGAGCTGTTTTTTTTTAGAAACAAACTAAAAACAATTGCTGAAAAAATTATTCACATGATTTCAGTCTTGAACTGAATCACGGAATTATATTTTACAGTTTAATTAGAGAAAATTTTACGGAAATAGGGATAAATAAATCGCCCAATATTGTTATGGTTATTATTATAACGATTCTTTTCCGGAAAAAAAATATATATGTTACGGCGGAAGTAAAATTTTTGCAATATGTGTGTAGCAGATGTATTTTATTCAGTTATAAAACTTTGTCTGCTTTACCAAGTAAGTTGAAAAGAAGTCTTTAATCATTCTTATACAAATGCTTGTTCCATCATCATCCATCTCATTGCATATTTTGCTCATCATTTGCTGGAATTTGTGAATATAGTCCGTCTTTCTATGAAATATTTTTCACCATGACATGCTTTTGTTTGGCTGCAGATCATTTCGGCTTTTCATCCAATCATCTGTGACTTTTTTATTCTGTTTTGTTTGATGGCATATTAAAATTTTATAATGTAATTAATTGCATACCTCCTTGTAGAGTACATTCACTCGATCATTCCGCCACGGCGCTGGTATAAGATACTCATTCACACGGGACAAGGAGTCCTCCAGACGTCGACTTCATTGCAGCATGATATCAGCGCCCCAGGAAGTCAAGCATACGGGACACGTCGGCTTAGATGGAGCCTTCTTTGGAGATGTGTCTTTTCTGGAAGTACGTAACTTTATTTTTAATCAGTCTTTGAAAACTCGATTTGTATTTAAATACACCCTCAAACTAATCTGCATCCTACGCACAATTTAGACTGTTGTAAAAATGGTTGCGTCCAATGCGTTACCGTTACTCTTTTGGAGGCGTAGGTACCACTCTTGTAGTATGGAGTCCAAGCGCAGTCTGAATTCCAAAATGAAGCCAGATGTTAAAGTAGATCAGATATAGGTTCAAGTCTGTGGCGAGAAGCCCTGATCCAATTCAGAATGGAAAGTCTCTAATAAAAAGCAGTGTTCAAAAATGTCTAGTGTGTTCCTCAGGAAATCAAATAAAAAAGAGATTTATTTTCAAGAGCAAATATTAAGTACTCTGGGGCCCAGGCACTGGTCTGAGGCATCAGCAAAAGTTCCCTAGAGTTATAAATGAAATATTTTATATTATTTTTTGATATCTCATCAAAGATGAAGAAGAATATGGAAGTCTGGGCATTTACGGGGCTGACGACCGTCATAGGCTGGTTTAAGTGATCACTTTACACGCAAGTAACATTCACCAATTCTACCCATTATTGACAACCACACTACTCAAATTCTTGGAAGTTCTATATATATATGAACCAATTTAGAAATCTTGTTCTTGAATCACTAGAACTTCACTAGAGACATCTATTGGTGAGATTTAAAATAATATGAAAATAACTCCTGTAATTGGGGATAATCCAGATTTTGTGAACAAGTATTTGGACACACTCAAAATGTTGTAAAGAAATATTTTACTTAAGTTAGGCCTTATTTTTCAGGTACTTGAAGGAATTTATTAATTTGGTTTAGCTGCTGCGTGTTTTTGCCTTATTAATGTACGCATTTTTTACCATTTCAGAATTCTAGCTTGCCGAGGCAGGTGGTAACTCCGTACAAGCCATCGGAAGATTTAGAGCAGACACCGCTTATAAACCCAAATTCCCCATCTCATTTTACCGGAGGTAATAATACACCGTTGAACTCACTCACACACCCCATTCTTGTGAGGGAAACAAACCCTCTCCAGTACCAAAGTGCACAGTCAGAAAATGAAATGACCTTACGTGACGTGGCTGACAATGGTAAGTAAAAAAAGCAGGTGATGATTTGGTTTTTCAACCATTTAAGATTTTTTTTAATGAATATTCCATATTTAGTAATATACATGTGTTATAACTTCCTATACATAATAAATACTGATGATTTCTTTTTAGGTGGTCATCATGGAAATTTACTGTTAGAGTCTGTAGCACATGTTCATCATGAATCAAAGGTACTCTGTAATTTTATTGTACACACTTATACAAAAAAAACATGACATTTTTTTTTCTCTATTTATTATTTTTATGGACAGTAGACTTGTTTTACCATGATCAGTTTAACGGGAAACTGGGTGGTGGTTTAACTGAGATGATGATGTTCTAAAAAATGCATGTTTCTTATTATTTTTCAATTCCATAATGCACGAATTATTTTACATTATTTAAAAGAGGGATATTTGCGTCCACAATAACAAAAAACTACACAACACAGTTGACAGTTTTCTTGTTAAAACAACTGTCAACTGTTTCTTGTTTTGAATCTTTACGAACCAGTCATATAATGAGACTTGAAGTCTCTGATCTCTTTCGCGATGCGTGGTAAGTTTGTAAAATAACTAATAAGTAGCTGTACCATCCATCCAGGTAAATCGAGAGTCTACTGTACCAGGTGTATGCATAAGTCTTTTTCGGTTTCACTAAGAGATGGCGCTACCGAACACTATGTGGGTATGAATTTGGCTATGTCAGTTTGTTCGTCTGACATAAATCTACAAACTAATTCATGTTGAGTCCGCCAAACAATAGCGTCTGTGTTGTATCGTTCAGTGATCATATCGACATTTGTGCCTGAAAAATAACATTTGCATAGCTTTTCTTATTTAATCAAAAGAAAAAGGCAGCGGAAAGTCTTCTTTTGCTGGTAGAAACATATGGCGAACACGCTCCATATATAAGGACATGTGAGACATGATTTCCACAATTTAAATGTGGTGATTTCAATGCGAGAAACAATGCGCACTCTGGTAGACCACTAACATTGCAAAGACGAGCAATTGCAGGCGTTACTGGATGATGATCCAACTCAACAGGAATAAGCAAAAGCATTAAATGTCTCAAGAAACAATCAGCAGACGTTTACGAGCAATGGGAAAGATCATTAAACTCGGTAAATAGTCCCACTACGATTTGAATGAATGACAAATGGAAAATCGAAAAGTCCTTCAACATCGTTTCGGCAAGAAGTTTGTTTCGGCTTTGTGTCTGGTGGGACCAGACCAGTATTCAGTATTATGAACTCTTGAAACCGTTAATGCACAACACTATCGCCAACAAATGATTAATTTAAAGCACGCATTGATCGAAAGACAATCGGAATGGGCCAGAAGACATGGCAGTGATTTTGTTACACAACAATGCGCTGTCTCACACTGCAAAACCAGTAAAAGTTACCTTGAAATTGCTTGAATGGGATATCCTTCCGCACTCGCCGTACTCAATGGGGCACTCGCTCACAGAAAAAGTTGATAATAGATCGGCAAATGGTTTGCCTCAAAAGACGGAGTTTTTCAGGCAAGGTATTCATAACTTACCTGAAAGATAAACAAAGTGCGTAGATGCCGATGACCAGTATTTTGAAAAAGCAAAAAAAACATCTCCGTAGAAAACTATGTGTTTTCTTCCTGCAAAAACTTATGCATACACCTGGTATATGCATGCTGTAACAGGAATGCTAGAACACGGCTTTTTTCAGTTTTTTGGCAGTCCTGACAATTATTTTGTATGAATTGTGAGCAATTATGAATAAATAAATAAAAATATAACTCGTAATTTTTTTATCTCTTGTACCTATTATTCTTCTGCTACCTATTTTATTAATTTTCATCGAAAAGTATATCTAGATTTTTTTTATTATTTATTAATAGATTTATACTATACACTGACACTTCGTGATGGAATTGCATTTTTAATATATTATTAGATTAAAACCAATATTTATTGTCATTGCACACACAATATACATGTACATAGAACACATGGAATATGGGTGGACACCGACAATATCATAGCGCCTCGACTTTTATGACAATGATTTAGATATTGTTTACATAATTTAATTAGTGGTTTGTATATTACTTTACTTTACTTTAAGCAACATATTTGATTTGAAAAGCAATTACTTCATACCAAACCTATCTGAATATTGTTCTTATCATTGATACTGTTTTTCTTCCAGAAGAAATCGCCAAGCAGCATGGATGCTCCTAGCACTTCTCGTTCCAACCCTTATAAAGACGATTCCAACGGTTCTGGTGATGATGATTACGGTACTGGCCCGGAGACTCACGAATACCAAGAAATATCTGATGATGATGAGGTACCGTATTATACAGACACACCTTAATTTTAAAGCAATTTTTTAGATTACAAAGCCATACTGTTTTTTTCTTGGTTTATAAAACCAAACTGACCTTTAAAATATCTGAAAATCGCCTCTGGTCTCTGTTTGCATCAGAAAACAGCGCATCGCACAATTGTAGTGTTTTTATGTACTACAAATGCATATGTGGTGTTGTGTGGAATATAATACTATATTTTTTATTGTATTATTCCCATCATTGCAATGTTACCAGGTTGAGATAGGTTTTCCGCGCCATCGAATATATGGCCATTTTTAAGACTGAGAGTATTTTCAAATTATATTAATTTAGAGTTTAAGACGCACCTGAATTTAGGAAGCATTTTTTTAAAGATAAATGTGTCTTATAGCCAAAATCCGTAAAATTTGTCCGCCTCCGTAGTGTAATGGTCAGCATGCTCGGCTACCGTTCTGGAGGTCCCGGGTTCGATTCCCAAGGGGGGTAATATAAATATTAGTGATTTTTTCACTGTCATATTTATTCAATATTACCCTGGACTGGTACCTGAAGCGGAGGGCTGATCACCTTTCCTTCATGTGTAAACGATCAAGATAACACTGCGTTTATATGACGCAGTGCCCTATGCACCATTGGGTGAGGATAAGGGTTTTATTATTATTATTATTGTTATTATTATAGCCAAAATACATTAATCTAACCAATTATCACGCCGCTTCACCAGCAAATGCATTCATATAAAGATGTTTGAAAATGGCATGATGACGTGTTTCCTCAAAAACCGAGGACTTTTATTGGCAGGGTGTAGCTAGCGAGGCCCAATACTTGGAATAAACCGTTTTCATAAAGGATTTGTGTTTTTCTTAGTCAAAAATTGGCAATTCTGAGGTTACAGAACCGGTAAATACATTTAAAACACAGTATTTTTCTTCTTCTATATGTATGTGTGTGCGTAATCAACCCGAGTATGGGTCCAGCGCGGGTCCTCTTCAGTATAAAAATCGGTGTGTTGGTTTTGATTGTATCAATTAAGAAAATAAAACACCTAATGTTCGAATTCATGCAAATAATGTTTTCTATCATGAATTGACTATTTTTTTGTCAATTAATTTTATAATTTTGGTTTTAGGAATCCGAATTTCGAAAGACTGTGCTCAATCATTTGGAATCCATGTTCCGTAATGAAGAAGGGCAAGATGAAGCGGCTGGTTTAGATCGTGACGAAGTAAAACATCACAGTGAGAATGCTGAATCCCATTCTACGTAGGTTCATTTTCTGTTACTTACATAAAAAAATATCAGCAAATGACTGAGCAAACACATTCCACTGATTTAAATCTATATTCATTATGACATCGCTCACTCCTTTCAAGAACATCATAAATCAAAAATCTACAATTTTCAGTTGTGCATGTTTTCGGAATGCCCAGAAAATGTACCATATCCCAGCAAAAGAGGCATATTTTTAACTTAATATTTACCTGCTACAGGGCAGAAAATGTTTTTGCATTTTGAAGAAAAGTTATTGTTTAAATATTTTTTTAAATGTACTAAATATTTTTCAAATGGAGAAAAAACCTTCAGGTTTTACCTAAAAAGATCACAGTAAAAAGTTCAATAATTGGCTTGATATTTATTTTTAATACATTGTGTTATATTTTTAAAATTTAAAAACGTTCTCTTGAAAAATCGAGTTTTTTTTATTTATGACATTCTTGAAAGAAGTGAGCGATATGTCTCATACAAAAATTTTTTTGGTTGCTATATGTTTATTTTTTTGTTATAGAATGACTGATACGTCAACAATATTCAAAAAGAAACAAAGTGAATCTGGAATAATGCCAATATCTGCCCATGATCAAAAGATGTTGGACTGCGCTATTGCCTTGGCAAACGAAATTATTACCAGGTAATTAAAAATAATAATTACATATGTAAAGAAATCACATTACCCGTGAAGCCTCCAGGGCTGACTTTCTATCTGGAAATTGACATTTTGGTTTTAAAGTAGGGATAACTTAAACTTGGCTTCTACTACTGCTACTATCTGTATCCACTTTCTATGTGGAGTCCACAAACTGCCTCCAGGCTCTTCTGTCGGCTGCCAGCTCCCCGGTAACTTCCCAAGTCAGGTCCATGTCCCAAAGTTCAGACAAGAACTGCCGACAGATTGTCAGCAGTTGACGTCCTGGGTGACAAAAACCTGTTGCCTTTCAAAAGAGGGTACGGGGCTCTCCCATGCAAAGTACATGGCCTAGCCAACTGAATCACCTTTTCTTAGAGACAGTTGCGACCATGGGTTACTGGGTTCTGCGCTGTATTTCCTCATTCCTCGCAAAGTCAAACCACCGCATGCCTAAAATTCTTCGCTGGCATCTATTCTGTAAGCTATTCGGCTGTGAAACATGGCACCTTACAAGGGTCCAGAGCAGCCGTGTACTAAGCTTTGAGAATAGGTGTCTGCGGAGAATTTTAGGCATGCGTTGGTTTGACTTTGTGAGGAATGATGAGATAAGGCGTAGGACGCAGCAAATCTTGGTCACAACTGTCGTCAAGAAAAGGCGATTCAGTTGGCTGGCCATGTACTCCGCATGCCTCCTGAGAGCCTTAATCAAGTTTGACTCTTTAACAAGGCATCAGGTTCGTGCCGCCCAGGATGACCACTGCTGACAATTCGTTGGCAGTTCTCGTCAGAACTTCGGGATGCGGATCTGACTTGGGAGGATGCAAGGGAGCTGACAACCGACAGAAAAGCCTGGAGACAGTTTGTGGACTCCATATGCTCCACCCATGGAGCGGATATGGTTAAATAATAAATAATTCACTTTAAAATTTGTTAAGATATCTTCCGTTCTTTGGGATAAATATTTGTTTGTGATCAATGACTAAAATGTGTTTGACTGTTTTGCTTTTGAAGATTTTTAGTAAAATGTTTTACTTTTATTATAGTTCGTTGACGGATTTGGAGCCGAAAGAAACTTCTGAGAAGTCCAAGTTTCACTTCAAGTTTCCTCTGACGGGCTACTCTCACCACTCCCATACTCTCAAGTTCACCGGTTCTAAAGGTACTTATTTCCATAGTGAGTGTCGTAATCTGTTACAGTAAAAGTCCATTGATTGGAACAATAATAATTAAAAATTAGATTTATAAAAAAAAATTAAACACTTGCATAATACCACTTAATAAGTTTTATTTCATTACACATAACTAGCTTCGAAAACTACAGATGTTTTCATCTACATGTGAATAGTAAAACTAACGAGCAACAAAATTATTCAGGTATATATAGAGGTTAGTTTGAATCTCGACATATTCTGCAAACATTGCTAAAATAGGTAGCCAGTGTTATTCACCTCGAAATGCTAAACGCGCCGTATGACGTATTCGTATGCGTAGGGCGAGTAGGAAAAATTTGATGTATCACAAACGTTTCTGTGATTACGGGTATACTTTATGTACGTGAACGTACGGGATATGGCTTGTTGCGTTCGGGCGATAAATAGGGCTAAACCCAGTAAAAATGACAAAAAAATCTATGATATTTGTTTGATTGCTAATTTATCCAATCAATTCACTTTTTTTTCTAGGTGGTAAAACCGAGAAACGATCATTTACCCAGGAGGCCCAAAGTGTTCCGGACATTCAGGTACATTTAATGAATTAATTCAACACATTAATACTTTCCAAATTTTACATTACCTACACTGACATCATCAAGTATGACTTTAAAATCTAATATACAGGCAAACTGACTATGCTGCTGGTTTATGTGTAAATGTAAGATCTAGAAATAGATCTTGTCATTGGGATGGCCTAGTGGACTGCCATTACAATTGTCCTTGTAATGAGGTAGAGTAGAGACAACAGCTGTTCTTCAACTGGAGGCGCCAGCTTCCAGAATATATGGAATACTTAGACATTGAGTAGTCTGATGATACTGACTATATTTCACTTGACGTGTCTTAAGTTACTTGATGTACACATCACTCGGAGCGCTGGATTCTAAATGTATTTGGTCCACTGCCCCCTAGGATCTTCAGTGGCTCTCTTCGTCCTCACTAGAAATCATCGACTTGTGTAGAGTAATATTTAACTGAAACACATCCTTAACACATACAAAACAGCATTTTGTCTAAGTGTTGCTATATACAGTCTGTGTACATTCTTAGTTGCTTTTGTAGCTTTACATGTGCTATATGTGTATGTTAGTAAAAGTTTAATTTCTCATTTCATGCTTCTCCCCCCTCATAACCGCATCAATTCATGGTCCTAATTCATTTTCTATATAATTTTGTTTTGTTTTTGTTGGCTATTTTTATTTAAACAGAAATTACAATGCTCTTTGCAGTCTTTAAGTTCTATCGCTAGTAATGATATAGATTCAATGTCGCAAAATATATTGAGGTTACCTTTGTGGGATAAAGCGTCCGCTGAATTCTGCTTCGCAAAATCCCGGGAGTTGTTGACAAAACCGTTGAATATTACGTCTTATTCTGATTTGAGTGAAGTTTCATCTTTCGGATACGATATATCTTCTTTGCAAGGAACACTTACATCTCTAAATAAGGAATCGCATTACGATGATACTACGTATGATTTCAAGCATCAGGTCCCTAAAGAATCGAAAAATAAATCGCATTACGATGATATTACGTTTGATTACAAACATCAGGTTCCTAAAGAATCAAAAAATAAATCGCATTACGATGATATTACGTATGATTTCAAGCATCAGGTCCCTAAAGAATCAAAAAATAAATCGCATTACGATGATATTCCGTATGATTTCAAACATCAGGTTCCTAAAGATTTGAAAAATAAATCGGATTACGATGATATTACGTATGATTTCAAGCATCAGGTCCCTAAAGAATCAAAAAATAAATCCCATTACGATGATATTACGTATGATTTCAAGCATCAGGTCCCTAAAGAATCGAAAAAGAAATCGAATTCTAATTTATATAATGCTGATTCTCAGCGTGTAACAAATAAATCTGATAATAATTCAAATTCTGATAACGATACACTCACTAAAAAATCTTTCAAAAAGAGCCCCGATGTAAAACTACTTACCCATAAAAAAAAATTTGCAGAGAGGGAAGAAATAATTCAAACTCCGGCTTCTATTTTAGATGACGGTATTCTTTCATTGAAGAGTGATACTTTAAAACGAGAGAAGGGATCTCTAAGAAACTCCCTTCGTGGGTATCCCGAGTCCAAAACATCTGATAAAGAGTACAATTCATCATCATTTGATTTGTTAGAAACTATCGATCGTAGGTTGTCGAAAGTTGGTATTTTCTCTTCCAGTAAAGTAAAAGGAAGCCCACTGAGCCCCCAATTTAACACAAAGAATGCCAGCATGACACCTAAATCTGTCAAGTCTCCAAATGCGAGCTACTTCTTATTCCCTAATGTAAATGATGGAATTATAGACCCAGAGTTTGAGTACGCTAATGCCAACTCCGGATACGAACACAATATAGATGTTTATAGTCCACGCAGTCTGCAAAACAGAGAATTGTTCAACGACATTGCCGGTAAATCGATGCAACACTACGATAATTATCAAGTTCTGAAGAAATCAGATAGTTTCACTAGAAAAAAGACCAGCGTGAATCAGGCGCGGCAAAATAATAATTTCTCGACAAATCAAGAGAAGGCCAATTCCAACGCTTTCTTTGAAAGTAACTCTGTTTATGTTCAGCAAATAGATGGAAAGAAATATGTTGTCGCAGCCCCACAGAATTATGGATTCGATAACAGTATGGTATTCAGTCCGGGTTTACACAATTCTAATTCAAGTATTCATTCTTACCAAGTGCAGAAAACCACATTCAATCAAACTAATGATTATTACGCCAACAGACCGCGAGCTTTATCATTTTCTGAAAGACGAGCTATGCCGAATTCGGCAAAGTCGAACTACCCTATGCAAAAGGTCTTGAGTTCCAAATCCATTCGAGCCCGGAACCTCAGGCGTCAGTCCTACAATCCCGGAGTCTACAATGCAGACACTTCGTCTAGTGATAGTGACGCTGCCATAGATTACTCTGTCAGTCATTCTGAATGTGACATTCGCTTGATAATGAACAAAACTTCTTCCCACTCGAAACAAGTCAGACAGTTATCTTGTCGAAGGAGTTCCCAGAAATCTTCTTCGAGCAAAATGGCTTCGCAACTGTCCACTTCTAACTCTAGTATCCGGAGTGTTCCTCAGAACTTTATTACAACTGCTGGAAGTGGACAACTTTCCTCCGATTTCATTCCATCTCGTAATTCCAAGAACAATATTGGTAATTTTGTTCAATTCGATCGAGTTAATGCGGGCTATTTGTACAGGAACAATCCGAAAATTACTACCCAGATCAGAACACCGGTAAACGAACCGGCACGTAGGCCTGACAAGCGAGAGTTTGCAGAGGAATTGTTAAGAATGAAGCCAAAACCTATTCTGGCCAATCACCTTCATCCAGGTTACGGAATAGAGGCTTCTAACTTCGATGTGTCTAAACTCACTGGCAAAAGCCCGCCGCCCACCCAGAACTTCCTGAATAATCCGGTTTCTGTCTCCCCGACCTTAAGAAGTAAGGGTAACAATGGTAGATCAGGTGCCAGCACACCTTGCGCATTTAACTGGCCCGAAGCCATCAGCGCATCCGCGGTGAATGCTAACTACCCACCCAATATGTCTGGTGACTGGTATTCTGATGACAGAAGACCCGCGGATGGAATCCGTGTGGCATCAACATCGTCTTCCTCCGGTTCCAGTAACGAGTCTTTGACGGAATATCCAGACTTCAAGATGGACTATTCCGCCGGGTTTCCACCTAGTCCAGCTCCTTAAATGCGTTACGAATGGATTCAGAACAAGAGATCATTTTAGTTTGCCTACATTTCTGCATCTCTGATTTGCACTTCATGCGGAGACAGTAATATCTCATCTTGATCTTCAATTACTTGTGAATCTTATTTTCCGAAAACATTTTTTTAAAGTAGCCAATAGTTGTTAACAATAATTATTCAATTAATGTATTACATATTTTAGCATGTAAAATACATGGTATACACATGTTTATAAAGTATACATGTTATAAGATAAGTAATAATAAAATAAATAATAATTTAATCTTACTTCTAAATATGTCGTAATATATTGGTATATTAACCTTTCCCTTACGGTGCTAAAAACTTCCGCATGCACCGGTGATATATATATTGTGTACACCATATGAAATTGTGGTTTAAAAACGTGAATAATGGGAATATTCCTAAATGTTGCTTTTATTGACCATAGTTAAAGTTGAAATGTAACAATTTTGTAATGTTAGCTCTGGTAAGTATCTGGAAATGAGAAAAAAATATATCGCAAGTAGCCGCAATAACTAATATATTGACATGACCGTTGCGTACGACAGTCTACGCACTACTAAACTCGTAACGACATGCGCGTATATGCAAAGCAACGGCATGCTCGCACACTCTGAGGGAACCTTTGTGTATTGGTGATTTTATCCCCGATTTTTTTACAAATAATTCATATCCGTCGCTGCTAATGAATAACTTTACTGTAATACTTTTATGTAATACATACTTATATTACACAGGAATACAAAAATTCTGAGCTCGTATCTACATATTATATATTATATTCATATTCTCATTTTTTAAGTCAAGTTGTAGTAAATACATATCACCGGGAGGGAAAGGTTAAGTATACATGTTATAAGATATGTATCCCTAAACATAAATAATAATTTAATCTTTCTTCTAAATATGTTAGTAATATATTGGAAAATTAAGTAAAATGCATACACATTTATATGGCTAGGTGTATCATTCTCGGTTAAGCAATGTAAAAAATGTTGATGTATTTTTCATCTCCATATTTTACAGAAAATTTATGTAAGTGTAATATTTTCATTTTCTTAGCGGCCAAATAATGCCCTCAAAATCGAAAATAATTCTTACATAATAGTATCACGTTGACTCAAACTATGTATACTTTAATCGTCAAAAAAAAATTTTTACGGAGTTTATAGTAACAAACACCATATTAATTTTTCCTATAAAAATGTAATTAAGGAATTTTGAAATAGTAAAATTGTTTAGGACATTTAGCATTCTTATTAAAAATATGGTATGTAATACATATATTGATATGTATAGTTAAGGAAGTTTGAAATAAATAAAAAATGTTTAGGATATTTAGCACTCTTATTAAACTATGGTATGTAATACATATATTGATATGCATATTTGAAGACATTGGAAAAAAAATTGTTTAGGATATTTAGCATTCTAATTAAAAATATGGTATGTAATACATATATTGATATGCATATTTGAGGAAGATTGAAAAAAAATACTATTCAGGACATTTAGCATTCATATAAAAAATATGGTACGTAATACATATATTGATATGCATATTTGAGAAAGTTTGGAAAAAAAATTGTTTAGGACATTTAGCATTCTAATTAAAAATATGGTATGTAAAACATTTATTGATACGCATATTTGAGGAAGATTGAAAAAAAATACTGTTCAGGACATTTAGCATTCATATAAAAAATATGGTACGTAATACATATATTGATATGCATATTTGAGAAAGTTTGGAAAAAAAATTGTTTAGGACATTTAGCATTCTAATTAAAAATATGGTATGTAATACATTTATTGATACGCATATTTGAGGAAGATTGAAAAAAAATACTGTTCAGGACATTTAGCATTCATATAAAAAATATGGTACGTAATACATAATATTGATATGCATATTTGAGGAAGTTTGGAAAAAAAATTGTTTAGGACATTTAGCATTCTTAAAAATATGGTATTTAATACATATATTGATATGTATATTTGAAGAAGTTTAATATTATGCACGGAATAACTCAAGATTGCAGGCTAAATACACTCATAGAAGATGGTGAATCAATTCAGATAAACATGGTGTTGCTATGAAGAGATGGAAACTTTGCACCTAGGATATGATACACTTAGGAAACTTGTCTTATTTCTAAATGAGTGTTTTTAATAATTACTCTAAACTTTCTGCCAAATTCCGCGTTTAAAATTAAAAGTACATTTCTTTATCATCTCTGTAAATCACTGTGATGTTTTTTGCGGACTGATTAAAAGTAGAGAGATCTCAAACGACTGACACTACTTGAGTTTTTAGAGGATCTTTAAAACAGCTCACGGATCATTAATCATTACTGGTCAGTGGTTACTTGTATCTGATAATATAAAACAATTACAAGAATGCCCTCCATTTCCCATAAAAAAGGGTCTAGTTTCCGTAGAATCTTTTCAATATCAAGTATTGTATTTTCTTATCTATTAAAAATCTCCAATCAAGAATATTTTTTACAGTATTTTATCTTAGTATGTAAAGAAAAAATAAATCATTATTCCTTATAGTGTTTAAGACATTTATCGTAGCTTTGAATAATCATATTTTGGTGGTACATATACGCTCGTATAGCTAAGAATTACGAATTCATTATTTATATCTGTCGCTTACACTTTTAAATCAGTATGTACTAAATTACAGTTTTGAAAAAAAATGTAATCTGTTGTTTTCAAATAAACCTAATGGTAGGGACTGACCAGAGCCATTTCGTCGTAACGTGTTACGTAACCTGTTACGATGCGAGCATTCGTATAGTCAGTACAGCGAGCCGAGCGCTCCATCCATAGTTTCGGATGCTTGCTGATGCTCGCTGCAAACGATGTCCCTACCTTAATACAACATCTATAAATACTATTCTAATATAGCCTTACAATTCTTCCACAGTTTTGCCAGATTAAATCATATTAAGTAAATATTTGAAATATTCAAATCAATAAGTAATTAGGCATAAATAGGAAGCAATTAATGCAATGCATAGTGAGTCAGGAGAATGGTAACATTCGTAGTAAATAATAAAAAAGTTTACTCAGTCTTTTACGGATGGTTCCTGTTTTGTATGTAATGAGTTTTCTTAATGAAATAACTCAACATTTTTACTGGCCAAATTCATCTACTGTTAATATTATATACTGTCAATATTATAACCTAAATGTGTCATTGATTATTTTTGGAAAACATCTTAATATAGACTTTAATTAATCCAATTACTTCCAATTAGATTTTTGGAGTTAACCTTTAGACGCTCATGTGCCGTGTGCAATGAGGATAGCGCCCTTCCCAAGCAATTTTGTGAAATATTCGCGCGACTTGCTGTCTACGCCTAGCTGTTAAAAAAATAATTATATCTCTAAAATTAGTCGTCCTATTTAGGTAAATTGAAAAGCATTTTCAAAATAAAAGATTGTTTATAATTTACCGTAATAAAGCAGCTTTGTTTTACGGTCCGCCTTATAAAACACATCGCATCTCCCAAGAGTCAACCTTGTAATGCAGGTATAAACACTAATATTACGCATCATGACTAAAATATTTATCGGAACCAAAAATAAAATGATGGATCGGGATCTCAAAGACATTATTTACGTAAGCTAATATTGATATTTTGAGTACTAGTGTTATAAATCAGTGTAATCGAATAGCCTAACGCATCACAATCAACGCTCCTGTATAGAACCGGTAGGCATTGAACGACGCAAATCCGCGATCCCGTAAAGGACCACTGGGCGGCTAAAGGTTAATCAATAAAACTTAGATTGCACCAGACTTTGTCTGCACATCTATTATGTCAAATGCACCACGCTATCTGGATACTTGTAGTATTTACAATTTCGTATTTCATATCGAGTGGTACTTTAGTCCGGTGTTTTATTTCTATATGCACTGTCTTTTGGCCATCAAAAGATGGTTAGATCACTGCGCTCCAACCATCTTTGGAACATATTATATTATACTTTTGAATGTATTAATATAACTGTGGCTATTAAATGTCAAAAAAAAAAATATCACAACATAACTCTTATGGTCGAATAACTATACATTCGGTTTGTAAGTAATGCGTGCCAAATCCCTAAAAGGTAATCTTTTCCCTTTTGTCAAGTATATTCCTGAATAATCTTTCAGATTTTGTGTTAGTACATTTCAAGTAGGGATGTTAATTGTCTTTATCATATTGAATAATAAATGTTGTGACATGTAAAAAGTGGTTTGAAATCTTCTACAGTCTTTCCTATATAAACGGCTTTTCGAAATAATTTTAGTTATATGTTAAATGTTATTATTTTTGTGTGTACAATGTTTGAATGTATGTTACAAATAAATGTGAATGGCAATTTTTTTTTCCCGTTATGGTTTTGGCAATGATTTTAATTTTTGCACAATTGAATAAATTGATGTATAATGCTAGTCTTAACACACTGGCTAAATTTTTTAATTTTGTTTTTATTGTTTCATATTTTGTTTCTTTTTTACCTTCCACTTCCTTGTCCCGCCGTACCCACAGTCTAGCATCACAGCGGAGAGTAGAATGGCGTACGAGAGCTTGGTGGAAAGACCCAGTTACTTTAAGAAGAATCGCGTCAACGCTCGACAGAGCCAGGGAAAGGCCAATGTACCCTCTCTCACGCTACCACCATCCATGAGTCGTCACCATGCAATGCGGAGTGAAGTAGATTCTGCTCCAATACGGTATTTATTTTTCATTAATACTTACAATTTTGAAATATTTTTACAGTACTTGTTTTAACCTGTTAACCGGGCGGTGCGTATAAATATGTCAAACGTAAACAATATCGGGTACGGGAAGGACATATGAATACCTCCTGTAAATATATGTTGCGCCCTAGAATGGGCGAAACCTATATTTTAGAACAGCAAAGGTAATTAGTCATCCATACATGTGTCGACATGAATTCTTTTGTATTTGTTTGTTGTATTTTCGTTTGTGATTTATATATAAATAGAGGAAAAAATATATATTTCATAATCTTTTCATTTATTTTAAGCATAAATAAAATACATATATGAAATAGTGAAAGAGTTTGTGCCCGTTGTGTGTTGCGTAATTAAAAAATGAACTCCCCAGTTAACAGGTTTTCAATATCTCACACCCATTCCTAAACCCATCTTTGAATTTAGCCTAAGACTCGACATATTATGTAAAGTTTATCATTTATTTATTCCATACCTTGAGGTGTAGTGTGCAGGCCTCTTAAATTCATATGGCGGATACATTATATAACGTACAATCATAAAAACTGTTATTTGGTTGTTGATAAGTATTTTTAGAAAGTTGTTTTCAACTGTACAGTAGACTTATATTACTAACTACATAGGCATCGTGATATATTTCAAATAGCAAAGCAAGCTTACCAATATACATATTGCTTTTTTAACGGACAACGTTTCCTTTAAGGAGGTTTTAAAAACTGCTTAATAATTTAGTTTTGTTTTATAGTTTTTTTGCATTTCATAGCCCAAATGATGGACATGTTTCTGAACCCGCCATGGCTGCTCCGTCCCTCAAGAATACTGGAGCAATAAAGAAAGTAGTGACTATGGTAATGATCTTTTGAAAACAATCACATATTTTTTACCATATATAGATATTGCAAAGGTTTTATTATTTCCTCTTTGTGTTCTAATTTATATTATTAAAGATCTTTTCTTTTCATTTACAGAATGTCAATAACCCACTGCCTCTTCCTCCGCGAGATCGCAGTGTTGTGTTTAACCCTAATAAGAAGCGCCATGTTCGTAAATACCCGCTAGTACTCCCGGAGTCTAGTCCATTGAACACTTTCAATCCCTTACAAACAATTTCCGAACACTCGGTGACGTCGTTGGCTACCAAACACCAAGTAAAAGCTACAACTTCTACTGGAAACAATTTGGAGGTGCATTCGACCGGTGATGGTGTAAAAATTAAACCACTCCCGATCAAGAACTCGCAAAGTACTGATTACCAAAACATAACGCGCAAGTTTGCGTTCCCGAGTGACTCATTTGACACCCCGTCACTTAAATTTGAAGCTCAATTGGAGAAGAATTTTGCTTCTGTCGATGTTTGCGATGGTGTCGAAGCTCGTGATAAGCCCAAGATTACCGACACCGCCACTTCTATCTCTGGGCAGATTGCCAACGATGGAAATGAAGTTGAAGATTTGAAAGGAAATCCTAACAGCACGAAGAATGAGCAGTTGTTGAATTTGAATCCTGTTAACATAGACATGGATTACATAGATGATTCCTCCAACACTGCTGCTGCTCAGGAAAGCGATATGTCCTTGTACGATATCATTAATAATCTATGTAAATTGAATACTCAAGACACGACAGTCTCTTCTCAGCCAACTGAGTTAGGGAGAAATGTTCTGTTTAATAAAATCTTAACAGAAAAAGATGCTGTGCATGAAGACCAAAGTGAAGCTGCGGGGTTCATCGGGAGCAAAGTGAAAGCGGTTGATGATCAGGCTATACGGTGGCATAGTGTCAAACAGAATGAGGGGAGTCGATTCTTGCAGAGGAGAAGTGTCGGAGATGATATTGAAGAACCGGAGCCAAGCACCTTGGCAAAAGGTATACCTATACTATAATCTTCAAGCTCTAATTTTGTATGTCAACCTTGAGGAATTGGATAGAAGTTACGCAAAATGTATCCTTTTATTTTATTACAGGATCACCGGACCGTGTTTCAGTGGAAGATTTATTGGAATTTGCCGATAAAAAACCCTGTGGAAGGCAGAGAGGAGTGGACTCCGATGAAGTCAGATTAATGCTCAAAGCGCTAAACCAAAAGGTAATATTATTTTTACCCATTTGGTAGCATCTAAAAGCATTGCCTGTATCTATTATTGTTATAACAACTATATAATTTATATGTATCAACACATTGTTGTCGGGCAATTTTTTTTTTCATCAACCCTGACCCTTATATAATTATACTCAAGCAGTTTACCGCCCGACCCTCAGTATACTAATCGCAAGTTACTGCAAACTCAATTGTATCCCATCTGTACAATGTTTTTTGGCGTCTCATGCGCTATACCAAATATACATAAGCAAATAGAACACTTATAAGCGTCTCCCGCTTTCTACCGATGATAGTATATAAAAAACGCTTTTATGCATTTCCCGTATGTATAAAAGCGTTTTTTACATACATTTTTGACATATCGCTCACTCCTTTCAAGAACGTCATAAATCAAAATTCGTCAATTTTCAGTTGTGCTTGTTTTCGGAATGCCCAGAAAATGTACTATATCCCAGCAAAAGCGGCATATTTTTAACTTAATGTTTACCCGCTACAGGGCAGAAATTGTTGTTTTTGCATTTTGAAGAAAATGTATTGTTTAATTATTTTTATAAATAAACAAAATATTTTTCAAATGTAGAAAAAACCTTCAGGTTTTACCTAAAAAGATCTGTTACACAGTAAAAAGTTCAATAAGTGGCTTAGTATTTATTTTTAATACATTGTGTTATATTTATAATCTTTAAAATCGTTCTCCTGAAAAATCAAGTATTTTGATTTATGACGTTCTTGAAAGGAGTGGGCGATATGTATAAGTATTTTATTTATTGTTTCGGCATTAACTTTGTGGTAAGACATGTTACAATGATTAAAGAAAACACTTGTTTTTCACCACTTGAGTTTTATTATAGACTACATGTTTCAGCAGTTAAACTTCCATCATTCAGGTCTGTATAATAACATATGTCTGTTATTATACAGACCTGAATGATGGAAGTTTAACTTCTGAAACATGTAGTCTATAATAAAACTCAAGTGGTAAAAAACAAGTGTTTTCTTTAATTATTGTTACATATAAGTATGTGTTAACTATTATTTTTAGATGTAAGATATTAATAATACATAACAAATATGAAAAACAATTATTATAAAAATATTTTAAAATCAACTACATCTTCGAATGAAGATTAATATGAATTTTCTTCAGATGATAACAATTTCATTACTGTTCCCATAAAATAAAGTCACGTAAAAATTTGCAATTACAACCTATAAAAATACCTAGTTTTGGTAATAAAAACTTAACTTAATAGTAGAATGTCCGACTCTATTGTCATCGAGACATAATGGGTGTTAGAAATAGCAGTAATCGCCTCATCGCCTTAAATTGTAAAAGAATTAGCAAAAAAATATTATTAATTTAGATTACATTCCAAATTACAAAGACGTCCAATTTCCTTTGTTGGTGGTGGAATTGTTCATTTTTGGCAAAGTATAAATAAAATAAAATTATTGGATGAAATTCTACTTTTATTTTAATATGTATATATTATGTGACGCGTTTCACTTTATGAAGACATTATCAAACTCCTGTTTGATACTGTCTTGATAAGACGGAAGCATTACATTATATATCATTGTATACGTTTTAAAATAAAAGTAGAATTTTATCCAATAACTTTCGTTTATTTTAAAAACATTACCAAAAAAAAATGGTATTTTACCAACTAACTGCATTTACAATAAATAAGTGGAATCGTTCTTTTGCAAAATATCGTATTTTTGGTCTTCAGTTTGATAACATAATTTAATTAATTGATTCGGCAGTCACTTTGTGGTAAAATCTATCCATTTTTAATTAATGTTTTACTTAGTAAATACCACTTTTTCTTAAAATCTACTGTGACACGTGTTTCGATGCATTCTGCATCATTTTCAAACACCGTGTTTGAAAATGAATGGTATTTACTAAGTAAAACATTAATTAAAAATGATAACATAATCCCTGTAGGCAATCTATGTATAATATATATATTCTTTCAACACTTGTCAGATATGTCCCTGGTCTTGCCTTGTGATGCTGGAGCTTACATCCTGGAACGTGCTCGAAGCTATAAAGTTGGTGGAACAGCGCTACACCGAGCTGGAGGATACTCTGTTCAAGAGCTCGGCCGCTCTGGACAGTTGCGATTGGGACGTCGCCAAAGCTGCCGCCCTCCTCAGGGGGTCCAAGGACTTAACGCATATTGATCAAGTTTAAATTTGATATGTTACGTACGTGATGTTGGCCTACCTCTATTCATCCGTGATATTATTTGTATCCAGTCAACTGTGTTTTTGTAATTTTTGTCTTTATCATATTCGCAGTTACAGTGCTGTCATGTAAATTCATGTCTCTATAATTGATTCGGCAATCACTTTATGATAAAATCTATCTATTTTTAATTTAATTTATGCTTAGTAAATACCTTTTTGTCTTAAAATCTATTGTACATATGTTTCGATGCATTCCGCATCATTTTCAAACACCATTTTTAAATTTACAGTGTTTGAAAATTATGCAAAACGCATCGAAACACGTGTCACAATAGATTTTAATAAATAGTATTTACAAAGTAAAACATAAATAAAAAAAATTAATCATGTCTTTCTTAATTTCCTAATTATGAGTCAACAGTTAAATGTGCGGGTCCTTAAAGGTCTAGGTCCTTGACATGTCCATTTTAGATACCGCTGAATGAAAAAAAGTATCTGCGAATGTGTTAATATCGTTATGACAACATTTTTATCACTATCATCGAGTTATTCTCAAGGCATTTAACGTGGATGTACTGGCAAAAAACGTGAACTAGAAAATATGCAATTTTGACTTATCATGCAAATTATAAAGTTTTCAACATTCTATAAACTGGCAAAATACACCAAGTAGTTTAAAATGTCATATTTATGTGGTAAAAAAACTAACTTACTAACCATCACGCCGCTTCTCCGCAGGGGTAGGCAGAGAGAATAGAGCGCCACACCACTCTGTCCTTGCAAACATTCTTCTCCTCTTCCACGTTCATGCATCTCCCCATACATACCCGCCGATTGTTACGACTCCTAACCTGACCACTTTCAAGTATTTGGCATACCTGATCGTGCCAAATACTTGAAAGTATACTTGTGACGTAAGTACATTTCCCCGAATATGTGTGAATGATGTTTCAAGAGAGATAAGTATGGAAGAAATTAAGAATGCCACTAAGTCCTTGAAAAATGGAAAGGCTCTAGGATTCGACAATTTATGTGGTTTTAACAGTAAATTCATCTTTAAGTGTAATAGCAGGTATTTTATGGTATTTTATTTTAATTTATGAGGCGAATGTAGTTGGAAAAAGAAGCAGAAGACGACCGAAAAAAACTTGGCACAATCAGGTATGTCAAATACTTGAAAGCGGCCGGGTCAGGAGTCGTAATAATCGTCGGGTATGTATGAGGAGATCCATGAATGTAGAAGAGGCAAAGAATGTTTGCAAAGACAGAGTGGTGTGGCGTTCGATTCTCTCTGCCTTCCCCTGCGGGGAAGCGGCGTGATGGTTAGTTAGTTAGTTGGTTAAGAGTTTTAAAAAACAGGGATTATTAAAACTGGGATTTTAGAGTTACATTATTTGCCAGTATACCTACGATATGACTTCAGTTCTATACAAACGTACCAGGCGTTTCATTAATATTATGCTTGTATTTCAACAACTAAATGATATTTTGTCAAAATATGTGGAGGTCTAGTCCATTAACTGGTCAGTTGGGAAGTTGCAGTGACATCACTTTCCTTCGCCGCAGTGAGGTCTCGGTGTTAAGTCATATAAACTTTCAACTATCATAGTTTTCTATCTATAAAACCTGATAACCATGGAATTTTGCAAAATACGCAATATCCATTTGTTTGTATATTAAAAGCGATGTTCACTTTTTGGTATGGTAAATAACACTGTCCTTATCGTTCATCTTTCACTTTGCGTAATAAAAGTGGTATTACACAAAGTGAACAATGAATGATAAGGAGAGTATTACGTAATATACACACTCAACATCTTAACTCCTCTTAATGTTATATTTAATCCAGCTTTGTGAAATATGTATAAAAATTTAATTCTTAATGTCTTTAATGTACACAGGCATCTTGATATTATTAATTTTGATAATGTTATCCGTTAATATAAAATACCACCGTTTGTCGCCATTTACTATTAATTTGTAGATTATTAAAATATGTATTACAAAGTAGTTTTGGTGATGCATATTTCTATGCCAAAGTCTAGTTGTATATCTATAATATATAACGAGACATTAGTAAATGTCTAGTAAGACATCGCCTACTCCTTTCAAGAACGTCATAAATCAAAAAACTTGATTTTTCAGGAGAACGTTTTTAAAGTTAAAAATATAATACAATGTATCAAAAATAAATATCAAGCCACTTATTGAACTTTTTACTGTGCAACAGATCTTTTTAGGTAAAACCTGAAGGTTTTTTCTCCATTTGAAAAATATTTAGTATATTTCAAAAAATAGTTAAACAATACCTTTTCTTCAAAATACAAAAACAACACTTTCTGCCCTGTAGCGGGTAAATATTAAGTTAAAAATATGCCGCTTTTGCTGGGATATAGTATGGGCATTTATATTTATATATATGGATATAGTATGGGCATATATATTTTTCTGGGCATTCCGAAAGTATGCACAACTTAAAATTGTCGATTTTTGATTTATGACGTTCTTGAAAGGAGTGAGCGACATGTGGATTATTTATGTCATGGAATTAAACTATAAGTAAAGGAAATTTGGGATTATTCATGAATACAAGCAACGGTATGTTATTGAGAAACATTACCCTACCTTCACTTTTAATGAGTAGACCCTGGTGGGCTTAAAATTAGTCTGTTATTGACCCCCTATTTCTATTAGGAATAGGACAAATGTATACCCTCGTCATTATGAGTGTAACCCTATACTACTTTTAAAAAAAAATCTTTGGTTCTAGTCTTATAAGTACTGTTACAAAAATAAAATAAAGTTTTCTCATTTTGAAATAAAGTTGTTTGATATTCAAAATTACGGAGTTACGCCGCCTTAGCTCTCAGGAAAATATGTAAATCTTAGTATATTCTTCTAAACAGTGTACTAATAATTTGGTATCAGTTAATTTATTGTATACTGGTTTAATAACTTTTTAGACATAAGGAATAGAATTTCAATATTTATAAGAATCCAAAGCTCCAAAGGCTTTCACTTGCTGATACAAACACCACTTGACTTTCTGACATGCTCTTTTTTAATTGCTGTTAACTTAAATAATTTGAATTTAAAAATGATTAAACATCAAAAATATTCTTGAAAGTATAAATAATTTTTCTTGGCAATTTTTTTGTTGTTAATAATCTCAAGGTGGTATATCCCCTCAAATCTAATCAATTGATTGAATACATAGTGATATTAAAATTTTGTCTAATTGAACAGCTATCATATTTATTAATACAGTTGTTATTTTATTTATCTACAGTTTACCTATCGCAATGAATGATGATGAGATTGAATGCTTTGTTTTAGACCGAGATCTGATTTTTCCATGGTTGATTGGAAATATAGTTTTAAATGAAGATGAATCTGATAATGATGGAGAAATTGATGAATCTGAAATTTTGAACTTGCATTGTGACCCTCAGTCCTTAACCGGTAATATTTATTCTCCTCAATGGGAATGTGGCAATATGTTAAGTCCCGTTTTATTTTATTTTGATCATCAATCAGGATTAGAGAATTGTGATTTCAATTAAGAATGTCGGGAAACAGGCTATTTTGAACTGTTTTTAAGTTGTGGTATTGTTAGTACCATCGTCGTAGAAATGAATAAATATTTTGAACATGTTAAGGCTAGTAGAGAATTTTCAACGCATTCTCATTTCCATAAATATAAATAATCTATGTGAAGGTGTGTCAAAACAATTCATTTTATTTCCTTAATCTTTCCCTTACGGTGCTAAAAACATCTGCGTGCACTGGTGTTATGTATTTTGTACACCATATGAAAATGTGGTTTAAAAACGGGAAAAATGTGAATATTCCTAAATGTTGCTTTTATTGACCATAGTTGAAGTTGAAATGTAACAATTTTGTAATGTTAGCTCTGGTAATTATCTAAAAAAGAGGAAAAAAACATCGCAAGTAGCTGCAATAGCTAGCGTAGCGACACGACCGCCGCGTAAGACGATATGCACTGAGTAAACACACTTGTGTGTTTACTCATCGCGTGTACTCACAAAGCATGATACACGCGGACACGCAGAAACGTTTGTGTATTGGTAATTTTATTCCCGATTTTTTCACAAATTATTTATTTCCGTTGCTGCAAATGAATAACTTTATATTATAATACTTTCAAGTAATGCATAAATATATTACGGAGGAATACTAAAATTTTGAGCCCGTATCTATTACATTTTATATTGATATTCTCATTTGAATAGTCAGTTGTAGTAAATACATATCACCGGGAGGGGAAGGTTAATTGGATATGAGTACTTCTTTTGGTGGATGCCGCGTAATGAGGTACTTTTTGTTGTATTAAGCTTTTAAAAAAACACATTATTATGTTAAATATATATCTGTTTTATAATTTACAAAAAAATATTATGTTTTAAATAGTTCATTGGGGTTTTGTTTTTAAATATTTAGTATCTTATTTTAACCACAAATTAATTATTTTACAAAAGCGTTCCGAATGTCTACATTTACGCAGTCCTAGGAGGACAGCTATCGAAATTTCGCCATGTGCTCTAAAGTTAATGTTGTATTTGTAAAACTTTTATAATCTAATATTTTTAAAAATCTAATACAGGTCACATTTTGTATACTCACTTCAGTATACTAAAATTTATATTTAAATAAAAAAAAAACTAAATATAATACTTATAGATCCATATATAATATTTCTAACTATTTTTCTCAACATATTTATTTTTGATGAAATGTACGGACGGGGATGATAACTATCTAAATGACATCATAAAAATGCACCCTATGAGTACATATTCAGTTATTTTTATTGAAACATTTATTTAAGTTTTATTTTAAAAAAAATTCAGGGATAAATTCTCATTTTAACACTCTCATGAGTGATGGAAGACCACATTGTAACGTCAGTTTGTACACAAGAAGCTTAAACTTATTGGAATTTTTTTTACACTTCTTCTTGTTTTTTTTTAAATTTTTATTATTTTGATTATGTATACTTAGTTGTACTATTAATAATGTTTCGGTTACTTTAATGACACTAAACTCGAGGTTTACTATTTGATGCGATTTTAAACTCAACTGAATGCGAGGCATCTCTCTAGATGTCATTTAAAAGCATTATTGTCTTCTCAAAGGTGTCCTTTGAGTTTAACAGATATATTTGTTATAAATATTCACACATATCTAACGCGAATGAATAATATAAGACAGTGGTTTTTTTTAAAACTTGTTAAAAATATATATATATCTTTTGGTACCAAAGTTTCTATTTTCTCGCTACTATTATAACATATTTTAAACATGAAAATTTCCCTTATTTGGTACAGGATTTAAAAAAACTGCACTGTTTATTAATCTTAATTATTTAGGTTTAGTGGATTACAGAATCGACATTCTTGAGGTTCCAAACATTAATGTGAACAGATTTTCAATTCAATTCAATTCAATTCAATTTATTCAATAAAAAAATAATATATACATAACAAACAATATTCAAGGCGTATATATTAAAAGTAAAAGTAAGCAAGAAGACTTAAAGGTGTAGAAGAATCCCGCTTCGGAAAACTCCTTCGGACACATGGAACAGATCAATATCCAATGTGATACTGTTCAACATAGCGGTAGCTCTTCCTACATACATAACCATCGGCAGGTTGGTCCTGTGTATAGGAATGTGAAACAATCTATGCCGACGCTGTCTTAGGTAACTATCGGGAACATACAGACCAATGCTCCAGATAATTTCAGGATTATCGATCATACCGCGCAACAATCGATAAAAATGCGTAATCAAATACACATTCCTTCTAGTCTCTAAACTATTGTAGCCAAGCATACCCTGGAGAAACTGGGTCGGGTAGAGCCAAGGATAATAGCTGTACTCTCTCATGTAGAGATACCTCAAAAACTTCTTTTGGACTTTCTCTACCATAAGAGAGTACTTAAGCTCGTGTGGCCCCCAGATCATGGAGCCACTCTCGAGTCTACTTCGCACCAAGGAGTTATAAAGAGTTCTCAGCACGCGGGTATTTTCGAAAACCCTGGCAGTACGCAGAACAAATCCTAACATTTTCAATGCATTATCACTGACTGCCTCTATGTGATGGTGAAATGTCAGGGTGCTCACAAATCTAACGCCCAGATCCCTAACATTCGATGCTCGCATCAGATTTTGGTCGTTCATTTTGTTCATTTTATTTTAATTTAAGTCGGTTTATCCTTATACCATGACCGATTAACATTATCATTCATCTGCTTAATTTTGTTTTTCAATCTAATTTTTTTTACCATTTTTTAACAAGATATAATGGCTGAATTGAATGCATTAATTTGTTCATTAAAACGTTGCATTTTATCTTTATATTGTTAAAAACACATTTTTATAAGGTCGATGGAGTATGTACTTGGAAGCAACTTGTCTTTTGTTTTTATCCTCATTACTTAATACTGTTATTTTTAATTTAAAAATGATTCCTATTTTATGTATTTACTACATGTTAATAAGTGTCTATGTTTATTGTAAAATGGTAGCTCTAGGCAGGAATAATTAAGACATTTATACCAAAATTCGAGTTTTGGTAAGAGTTAAAAAAAAGCTCTTCTTAAAATTAAAAACTCTTTTTACATCCTTAAAATCAAATCAGTGTTGTATATTTATGTGACGAGGTTATTTATATCTACTGGATTAATAAGAATAATTATTTTCCATATCTACCCTTAACACTTTAAAATTTGTTAATTATTATTTATCTTTCATTAAATACTTTTAATTTGATTTATAAAAAAAATATCCTAGATTAGTTGTGTAATAACATAGTAAGATTTATTAATTTTTTTAAAATTCATATTTTATAAAACGCGTGATATAATACCGAGCAAAACGTGACATTGGATCTGACAGTAAATACAGTGTTGAGCCACACTCAATGTGGGAATGGTAAGGGTTAAATTTTGAAAACTTAACAACAGGAAAACAACTGTTTTAGTGTGTTGAAAATGAGTTACGATTATAACTTTTATGTTTTAATGAATACAACGTTTTAGCACATCCTTTGAATGTTTTTGTCATCCCTGATCTGTAGCGTACTTATTATACTAAGCTTGATGTATGAATGTCTATACATATAATAAATGTTATACTACTCAATATTTTAGTTTTATTTCTCCCTTCTTAGCTATATGGTGGTTTGACTTTGTGAGGAATGATGAGATAAGGCGTAGGATGCAGCAAATCTTGGTCACAACTGTCGTCAAGAGAAGGCAATTCAGTTGGCTAGGCCATGTATACCGCATGCCTCCCGAGAGCCGCCATCGAGCTTGTCTCTGTTACAAGGCATCAGGTTCGCATCGCCCAAGATGACCACTGCTGACAATTCGTCGGCAGTTCTCGTCTGAACTTCGGGCCACGGACTAAACTTGAGAGGATGCAAGGGAGCTGGCGGCCGACAGAAAAGCCTGGAGACAGGTTGTGCTCTGTATGCTCCACATAGGGAGCGGATATGGTTTTATTATTAGTTATAATGCCTGTTTACAAGGGAAAGGGCTCCTGCGTCGAATGTGGGAACTACGGAGCTATCAGTTTATTGAGTGCTGTTCGTTAGATGTAAAGACGAATCCTTAGAGAAAGAGTAAGACCCATAATAAAAGACAAAGTGTGTGTTCTGAGCAGATTTATGAATATGAAAGAGTGTTCTGATAATTTTTTTGCTTTGCGCAATGTGACAGATTTTTTGCTGTTGATAAAAACCAAAAAAAAAATCTGCGCATTTGTGGATTTGCAGAATTATACACCTTTGACACTAGCTCTTAACTGGATTGAACTTAATCTTAAATACGGTGCCAGCTCGATAATCCGAACGTAAATTGTGGAGTGGGTCGTTCGGATTGGGTAATCATTCGGATTACTGAGTGTATTGAGAAAAAGGAAATTCCGGTTTATGAAAATGCGCTTTATATTACATTTTCATTCGGCTATTGAATAAATAATTTTAAATTTTAACATTTTTATTTATTGCCCAGTATTCGATAAGTCGCAACTCAATTTTCTCTATATCTAGGTAATATTTCATGTAATCCATTTTTTTTTTTTAACACCCTTTTTATTTAAAAAATAAGTTTTTCTTCAAAATAATATGGTTTTGAAAAGAAAACAGTTGTTGAAAAGGTAGGGAGTTTAATAAAACAAAAACATGTTTTTTTCCATATATACTCGTATATTTAAAAAATAATAATAATAATAATATCCAATATACATACATTCTGTTAAAAAATACGAGTCACATCTCCGGCGGTCGGCCGTCGATTGAATTTTGTGTTTGTGAATATGGCCTTGAAAAAATAAAAAAATTCCTTTGAACCAACGAATCTAACTGGTGTTCAAGGGCTAAATCATTAGTCTCAAAACTTTTTTTTTAGAATAAACATACTCGTATAATATATATAATATATTGAAAAAATATTTTAACCTTTTTTATACGACTCCCTATCTTTCAATAACTTTTCTTTTCAAAATCATGAATTTATTTCGATGAAAAAATAAATACAAAAACGATATTTTAAGCAAAAAAATTACTTGGGCTGAAAGAAAATCAAGTTTTGTTTTATCGTATATCGGGCCTTAAGATAATAATATGTATGGTAGAGAAGGTTGGTTGCTAGTATAACTTTTCTTTTCAAAACCATATATTTATTTCAAATAAAAACTATAAAAAGGTATTTTAAGCAAAAAATTAATTACGTCAAAGTTACTTGGGTTTAAAGAAAATTAAGTTATCATTAAATTAATCATTCTTTTAATTTAAAAAAATGGCATTGAAATACTACATTCTAATAAAAAAGTAAACTCATTGCATAATTTAGAGATTTTGGAAATTTAAAAATGTCATAAAACAAAATTTTAATATTATTAATAATCAATTAAATTTAAGTAAGTCCTATTTTTGATATTTTTCCAATTTCTGTTCCTAAAATTTCTGCACAGTAGATTTTTGTGTTTTTTGTGTGTTCTCCACTTTACGTATGCGTGCGCAGCTTCCTACTGTTTTTTGGATGTGTCCATAAGTTGTTATGCAATGAGTAATAAAAATAACATTTAGGATTTTTATGGAGTGTGTGGAAGTTTTTCGTGCGAGTATTTTAATGTTTTTGATTTAAAATGAACCCTGATGATGACAAGGTATTGTCGAAACCGGTAGGTTAAATTGTATTAATAAAAAAAAGTTGTGAAAACAAAGTTAATCAATTTTATAAAGATTTTAAAATGTGCCACAAAGTATCTGCGGAAAACATTCAAGAAAATTAAGTTTTGTTTTGTATATCGGGCCTTAAGATAATAATATAAGGTCGGTTGTTAGTTAGCTACTAACAACCGACCCTCGTGAATAAGGCGCTAAAGTTGGGTCACCGCATGGAACTGAAACGCTAACAAATTATCTAATCTCCGTCCTTTGGAAAAGAAATTAGGTGGACTGAGGGGTATTTGCCGCTAACAAATTGAAACAGATAAATAGTACTTTGTCTTGAGTGCCCTCGCGGTAAGTACTACCGTGCGCAAAGTTCTCGCTTCAGCTTTAGAAAACATTTATTTTTATTTTATTAATAAAATATATTTAGTCCAAAAACTGTCTCCAGGCTTTTCTGTCGGCATCTTGCATCCTCCCAAGTCAGATCCGCGTCCCAAAGATCTGACGAGAACTGCCGACGAATTGTCAGCAGTGGTCGTCCTGGGCGGCGCGAACCTGATGCCTTGTAAAAGAGACAGCGGATCTCGGGAGGCATGCGGAGTGCATGGCCAAGCCAACTGAATCGCCTTTTCTTGATGGCAGTTGTGACCAAGATTTGCTGCGTCTAACGCCTTATCCATTAATTTCTCACAAAGTCCAACCACCGCACGCCTAAAATTCTCAGCAGAAACTTATTCTCAAAGCTCGGTACACGGCTGCTCTGGCCCTTGTAAGGTGTCATGTTTCACAGAAAAAATATTTTTATATATTTTTAAACTCCTTTCCTTTCAATGACTTTTATCTTTTCAAAACCAAATAATTACACATTTCGAAGAAAACTTGTTTTTTCAATGCGAAAACGGTGTTTATAGATAAAAATCAATTACGTAAAATGTTACCTGGATTTAGACAAGTTGCAACTTCACGAATACTAGGCCTAATATGCAGAATCAGTGGTAAGCGCCGTGGCGTAGTTGGGTAGACGATCGATTGCGAAACTGGCGTTGCGGATTCGATTCCCGCAAAATAAATTTAAGAAATATTTTCTATTGGTCCTAGTATACGTGATGTGATTTTCACATTTATCTACCTGCAGACCAGCCTCTAAAAGTAGAGGCTTTGCGGGTTATTTCTTTAAATAAATAAAAAAAAATGCAATTATTTTTTGACATCTCATCAAACATGAAGAAGAATATGGAAGTCTGGACATTTACGGGGCTGACTACCGTCATAGGCTGGTTAAAGTAATCAATTTACACACTTCTAACATTCACCAATTCTCCCCATTATTGACAACCACACTACTCAAATTCTTGGAAGTTCTATATATCGTAGTCATACAGGAGAAATTGACCAAGTGCATTTTTTTACAAAAACGTGATCAATGACTATTTGATATCTTACTAGCTTGATATTGCTCTGAAAAAATCCCAAAGGATTTTAAACATGGAAGTATAATATATTGACTTGTTAAAAATGACTAACTGCATAGATGTTTATATTCTTGCCAAGCAAAAGTGACTTAAATATCCCTCCTGAACATTTTACGTTTTGTCACTTTCAAGTTGGTCACTTTCTCCTGTACGACTACGATATATAAACCAATTTTTGAAATATTACTTTTGAATCACTAGAACTTCACTATAGACATCTATTGGTGAGATGAAAAGAAGCTTTTTATTAAGCAGATACTCTTTTATTAGTATGTGAGGACCGAATCCTGGATTATAATCACACACATCGCTCACTCCTTTCAAGAACGTCATAAATAAAAATACTTGATTTTTCAGGAGAACGTTTTTAAAGTTTAAAAATATAACACAATGTATTAAAAATAAATATCAAGCCACCTATTGAACTTTTTACTGTGCAACAGATCTCTTTAGGTAAAACCTGATGGTTTTTTCTCCATTTGAAAAATATTTAGTGTGTTTAAAAAAATAATTTAACAATACCTTTTCTTCAAAATGCAAAAACAACACTTTCTGCCCTATAGCGGGTAAATATTAAGTTATAAATATGCCTCTTTTGCTGGGATATAGTACATTTTGTAGGCATTCCGAAAACATACACAACTGAAAATTGACGATTTTTGATTTATGACGTTCTTGAAAGGAGTGAGCGACATATGGACACACTCAAAATGTTGTAAATTTGCAATTATGCGTTGTGGCAGTCGTCAAATATTTTCGGGATAGATTACGTGAAAACATTTCATATTATTATCGTTATTTATGGGGCTGCTACGTTGATTTGTTCCGCAGTTAAATGGGATGTGTATAAAAATGTACGAAAATCGTGAACAAATATAACGTTACGTGGGGCAATATCAGAGTACACTCGGCGAGGGTGTTTGTAGCTCGCATTTATTGTTCTTAGAAATACGGAGATACTCTTGTCGGCTCTAGGCATATCCCAGAGGGGGTAATAACAAAGCTCTCAAGGAGATCTATAGGGCCTAATGCCTGTACATTACTGCTACCTTCACAGTTTCATTGCTTTTCCGGCGTACTGCGCATATATTACATATACCATCTTGGGCGAAAATACACACCCGTACACTCAAATAACTACAAACAATAACGTCATAACGCTACCTGGCTCTTACAGACTGCGATTGTATGTATACGTAGCGGTACCTTTATCCTTCACATACATTATGTGTGTACATACATACACTCGTAGATGCATATCTACCTACTTATGAAACATTTTATGTATCTATCTGTATATAACACGATTCAGTTAGGCATTGTTTTTTTTATACAGATGAAAATTTTACAAAACTAGGGTAAATCGTACTTCTTCTTCAAACCCTTATCCACACCCCAATAGTGCACAGGGCACCGTATCATATATTATCAATATTTTAATCACTTAAAGAGATTCCAAATAAATAAATACACAAAATATCAGTCTTCACTCAACAACCCGGTTAATAATTTCACCCGGGGGTAGAAAACATACTCTTGCAAATTTGGTCATCTCTCTAATATAATAATATAAGGCTTCTTGTCATTCGAACGGAAATATTTTCACCCGCAGTCATATGACAAAGCGAAAATTTCTCTGACGAACATAATTTGAATATTATTTTATATCATAATAAATCTTCTTCAAACCCTTATCCGCACCCCAATGGTGCATAGGGCACTGCATTATATAAACGCAGTGTTATCTTGATCGTTAACACATGAAGGAAAGGTGATCAGCCCTCCGCTTCAGGTACCAGTCCAGGGTAATATTGAATAAATATAATATAAGAGTGAAAAAATCTATATTTATTTGACCTCCCCTGTGAATCGAACCCGGGACCTCCAGAACGGTAGCCGAGTGTGCTGACCATTGCGCCACGGAGGCGGCGGTATTTACCATTTAAAACTTAAAATTAAAAAAGGACTTGGTTTGTTTTAAAAATTACACTACGGTGATTCGGTAAACTTATTTTTTTCCTAATTATATAAATGATTTGTATATATCATTATGTCCTATTTTTAAGGCATTTTTCTATGGTAAAATTATGGTTTTATCCATGCTGTGAAAATTGAATATTTATGTTGTAAAAATTACAACATTTTGAGTGTGTCCAAATACTTGTTCACAAAATCTGGATTATCTTCAATTACAGGAGTTATTTTCATATTATTTTTTAACACCTCATCAAAGATTAGGTGTTTTAACACCTCATCAAAGAAGTCTGGGCATTCTTCATCTTTGATGAGATGTTAAAAAATAATAGTAAAAATTCATTTTTTTTATGAATGGTTTCATCGTTTACTTTATTTATTATGATTAGGTTTTATTATGTGTACAGACAACGGATAAATAATATTATAAATAAGAGTATGTGAACTGCATAAATCACTATGCACTAAATAGTTTGTACAAATGGAAGCTAAGAGCTTTAGTCTGTGCATATGAGCTTTATTTAGTCCCCACATAATTTTTCATATGTTCTTCATGTTTTCCAATCGTTTTACTGAATTATACAAAGTTTTCATTGTGCTCCAAACATTGCGGACATTGTGACAAGATCTGTCATCCATGCCACCCCATTGCATTTTACCGTTAGCATGTTCAATAGGAGGCAAGCACAGCCTCCACAGTACGATGGTTTAGGAAGCAATATTAATTTACAAAACCTCGCTTGTTTGAAAAAGTCGCATATTGAACAAGCAAACGGTTATACGCTACTAAATCCTGACACAAAACTCAGCTAGATAGTGCCGGAGTGGGGGTGTAAATTAGAAACTCCGACTCACTGTGACAGTCCGCGACACTAACCACGAGACTACGCTTGCAACCAGACTGCTTTCTTCCAGAAATCATTACTTATTCCGTTTTTTCTCACCGCCAAATACATACTACACTTTCGTAAGTACCTTGTTTCATGTGTGTGTGTGTGTATTTATATACAAATTTATGTATTTATACATACATTATAAGTAGTTAAGGAGTCGTAACAATAGGCGGGTATGTATGAGGAGATGCACGAACGTGGAAGAGGCGAAGAATGTTTGCAAAGACAGAGTGGTGTGGCGTTCTATTCTCTCTGCCTACCCCTGCGGGGAAGCGGCGTGATGGTTAGTTAGTTAGTTTTATATAAACATACATTATTTTTTTGACATCTCATGAAAGATAAAGAAGAACATAGGCTGGTTTAAGTGATCGATTTATACACGTGTAACGTGTGAAGTGGTGTGATAGTTAATTGATGGGTTAAGTTGAATGAATCTTTGAGCCTTGGGAGAATAAGAGGCGTCGGAAGACCAAAAAAAAAGATGGTCCGACGACATAGTCGCTGTGGTCGGTGGAAGCTGTAAACAGCAACCAACCGGAGGACATGGAAGGATACGGAAGAGGCCTATATCCAGCAGTGGAGAGCGGAAGGCTAACGAAGAAGAAGAAAAAGACACAAAGTGGATGATGAATGATAAGGAGAGTGCTATATCGTGGGTATACTGGCAAAAAACGTCTCTTAAATCACGTTTGAATAATCCCTGTTATTTAAAGCTTTTAGCTTGAATAAAATACCCGCTATTAAATTTTAATTTCATTAATTGATTCGGCAGTCACTTTGTGGTAAAATCTATCCATTTTTATTATTATTATTATTATTAAAACCACACAAATGTGATATTTCAAACTATATACTTACTCGTAGTGAATTTTGCCAGTTTAAAGAATGTTGTAAACTTTATAATACTGCATCATTAATTCGAGATAACGTTTTTTGCCAGTATACCCACGATATTACCATACCACAATTTTGACTTCTTCTTCCTGGCTCCATCCCAACTAATCGACTTTGTAGACTGTTGGGATCAGCTCTACTCGTCCTCAGGTTATGGGTCCTTCTGTCATGGACAACGTCACCTAGACCATGCCTCGGAACCATGTTATCTGCCTGCAGATTGTAGATCCTTCCGTCATAGGTGACAGAGGGATCATGCAGAAGAAGAAGATTGCGTTATACGTGGCCATAAAATTGATTTTTTTTCGTTCAAGTCGCGGTGAAATATGCATGATTTTTTTATGATAATGTACGGCAGCGCCTAGTTCAGCCGAGAGGCAATCTGCCGGCTGATGGCGAAAATGGGTGGATTTATCAATTTACCGGCGTATTTTTAATCTTCGGAGGGCCATTAAGGGGCGCTTCTCGCAATAAAAGAATCTCCCCGCCTCGCGTGACGCCAGCAGCAGCACCGGCTAGGAGTGGGGATCTCCGCGTGTGGAGCGCGCATAGCAGAGCTGGGAAGCAATTTCTGCCTGATGGATGGACGCGTGGGGCCTTCAACGCCGGGACTGCGGACGCCTGATGCTTTCATTATTATTATATTGTTTATACGAGTATAGATATATATATATATATATATATATATATATATATATATATATATATATATATATATATATATATATATATATATATATAATAAACAATGTGTTGCTTTGTAATTAAAGAAACGACATTAAAAGTTTATTCTAAAATATTATTTTATAAATAACATATAAGTAATATGACACTTCACCAAATACAATATTATTTTATCTGACGCCTTTTGTTTTTTCTTCTTCATCCCACCATAGATGTCTCTAGTGAACTCTCGCACACTGTTTTACGAGTTTGATCACCATTCCTTCGTGTGTTAACGATCAAGATAACAGATGCAGCGCTCTATTGGGTGGAGATGAGGAGGTATGAAGAAAAGGAATAAGTATAAACTCGGGAGCGATTCGAGAAAAATGTATACCCCTGGAATTTTGCGAGGGGAGGCAGAAACGCCTTGCGAGGAAATGAAAATTCAGGAAAAATAAAACAAACAATACTTTTTATGGGGCTTTAAGCTTAAAATGCGAATGGTAACCTGATGTTTGTAGGTGGGTAGGTACTCGTAATAAAACTCAGACAAGCGCCAGCAATACACTCATGAAGGAAATTCCTTTTCTTAATTGCGAGCGTAGGCCGGAGGATAGCTGGATCCAAAAAGTATCTAGACATGTATGTATCAGAATTCAGCATTAAAGGGGTTGTACTCGAATAAAAAAGTATCTAGACATTAAGATATTGCTACAATATCAGAAATCAGCATTAAAGGAGTTGTACTCGAATAAAAAAGTATCTAGACATGTATGTATTAGAATTCGGCTTTAAAGGAGTTGTACTCGAATAAAAAAGTATCCAGACATTTAGACATTGCTACAATATCAGAAATCAGCATTGAAGGAGTAGTACTCGAATAAAAAGAATCTAAACATGTTTGTATCAGAATTCGGCATTAAAGGAGTTGTACTCGAATAAAAAAGTATCTAGACATGTATGTATCGGAATTCAGCATTAAAGGAGCTGTACTCGAATAAAAAAGTATCTAGACATTTAGATATTGCTACAATATCAGGAATCAACATTAAAGAAGTTGTACTCGAATAAAAAAGTATCTAGATATGTATGTATTAGAATTCAGCATTAAAGGAGTTGTACTCGAATAAAAAAGTATCTAGACATGTATGTATCAGAATTCGGCATTAAAGGAGTTGTACTCGAATAAAAAGGTATCTAGACATGTGTGTATCAGAATTCGGCATTAAAGGATTTGTACTCGAATAAAAAAATATCTAGACATTTAGGTATTGCTAAAATATTAGATTTCAGCATTAAAGGACTTGTACTCGAATAAAAAAATATTTAGACATTTAGGTATTGCTAAAATATTAGAATTCGGCATTAAAAGAGTTGTATTCGAATAAAAGGATTTAAACATTAAGGTATTGCTACAATATTACAATTCAGCATTAAAGGAGTTGTACTCGAAAAAAAAATTCTAGACATTAAGGTATTGCTACAATGTTAGATCATCCTTACCTTTCAATAACTATTTTCTTTTCAAACCCATATATTTATTTCGAGGAAAAAATTATTTTTTCAATGCAAAAACGGTGTTTTCACCAAAAAATACAATTACGTTAAATTTCACATGGCTTTAATAAAAACTAATTTTCAGGTTATTGATTATGATTATACCACCAAACAGTAATTGCAACCTTGAGCTAACACATGTTGTATCGCTTAGATGAACTGTGTCTGGTTTCATATTGTTCGTATTTTCGTAAATTTCAATAATAAGATATATATATATTTTATGTTTAATAACAGGCAAATGCTGCATTCTTAATACAATAAATACCACGTTCCCATACCTGTAAAAAACATGGGCGTATTTCTCTTTCTCATTTCCAGTAAAATGTTAAAATATATAATAATACAGTTATATTCTATAAGTTCTCAATTAATAGGAGTAAAATGAGCGTTATGAACCTTGAAAATAAAGAAAAAAAAACTGATAATTAAGTATAATTATATACATAATTACATTCAGAACTTCCCGACCGTTCAAGTTCCTTGTCATCTGTCGAAAATAATTGAAAAAATTGATTTTTCTTACATACTGACTGTTCGACAACGTGTATGGTACGCGTAAGAAAATTCTTTGCCACAATTTATCATACATATCGTTCATTCCTTTCAACAACGTCATATTTCAAAAATCGTCGATTTCTGGAATTCCTTGAAAATGTACTATATCCCAGCAAAAGCGGCATATTTTTAACTCAATATTTACACGCAACAGGGCAGAAAGTGTTGTTTTTGCATTTTGAAGAAAATGTATTGTTTAATTATTTTTTTAAATATACTAAATATTTTTCAAATGGAGAAAAAACATTCAGGTTATACCTGAAAAGATCTATTGCACTGTAAAAAGTTCAATAAAAGGCTTGATATTTATTTTTAATATATTTCATTATGTTCTTAAACTTTAAAAACGATCTCTTGAAAAATCAAGCTTTTTTGATTTATGACGTTGTTGAAAGGAGTGAGTGATATATTAAATTCATGGTGTATTTTTTTTCTTCTTCTTTTTCTTCAAACCCTTATCCGCACCAATGGCGTATAGGGCACTGCACCATATTAACTGCCCTACACATGCGAACGCACGTGATACGCGCGGTTTTTCTTCACTATTCCGCGCTAAACCGTATGACCTACGCGCACAAGAAAAGATGTCTGTTCCAAAAATATTAATGCGTACCGGATACACTGACAAATTTTAGTCAGGTTTCATATCTGACACTATTTTGTGACAACAAACGTTGTGATTTTTTTGCTTGTTTATAAAAAAAATATGGCTGAAAACAACCCGGAGGTAGGGTGGTTAACGCAGTGTTACCTTGATCGTTAACACATGAAGGAAAGGTAATCAGCCCTCCACTTCAGGTATTAGTCCAGGGTAATATTGAATAAATATTAGAGTGAAAAATCACTAATATTTATTTGACTCACCCCTCTGGGAATCGACCCCGGGACCTCCAGTACAGTAGCTTAGCGTGCTGACCATTACACTACGGTGGTGGAAATATTTATTTTATTTTAATACGTATCAAATAAATGGAATTGTATTTACATTTTGACATCTCAACATGGATGAAGATGAATATGGAAGTCTGGGTACTTACAGGTCTTATGACCAGTCATAGGCTGGTTAAGTGATCACTTAATACACGTATTAACAATTATACTCTTGATCGACAACCACACTACTCAAATTTTTGGATGTATATATATATATATATATATATATATATATATATATATATATATATATATATATATATATATATATATGTACATATATACATACGTTACACAAGTAATCGCTAAAGCTAGCCAAATGCCAGGTCGTAAGCCCTGGGATACTCAGGCTTCCGCCTTCTTTCGAATAAAAAAAAAGAAAAAACGATACAAGTTTCATATCAAGTTGGTAGACCTTTAAAGTTAATTTTATTTTTAAATTAGCCTTCATAACATTATGCACGTATTTCTCTCTTTGCAGAAGGTACACTTATTGCACTCACATTAGGGATGAAAATATTTGAACCTACAAAAAAAAAACGAATAGTGATCGTATTACCGGCGCTAATCTCATCCACCCTCGGAATCCAGCAGGAGGAGAAATATATCTGTCATGGTAGATAAAGAAAGGGAGGGCGTTGAGATCGAATTATGGACCAGCCACCCCTTTCAAAAAATAAACAACGGTCATAAAGTGAAATTAAACAAGCATACCAGGGTTCAAATGCTCATTGCTAACAACTTATATTGTTATGATAGGATTTAATACATGAAGGGTATGAATAGCAAACATGGTTTACAACATTTTGTATTATTTTTGACATCTTAACATAGATGATGAAGAAATTGTAAAAGAAAACAATCGTTTTTTTTACCACTTGTATTTATTTTATGACAACTAGTTTCGGAAGCTATCCTTTCATCTTCAGGACTAAATGTAAACTAAAACAAAATAAATACACAAAATTTTGAGTGTGTCCAAATATTTGTTCACAAAATCTCAAAACGATGTAAATAAATTATCTGGTCAAATTATAAGCTTAAATAATAAAAATCAAAATGATATTTTCTGGCGTTTCTCATGTGTGTGATTATAATCCAGGATTCGGACCTCACATACTAATAAAAGAGTTTCTGCTCAATAAAAAAGCTTCTTTTCATCTCACCAATAGATGTCTCTAGTGAAGTTCTAGTGATTCAAGAATAATGATTTCTACATAATATTAACATAGGCGAAGAAGAATATAGAAGTCTGGGCATATCCATGATTGACAATCTCACTACTCAAATTCTTAAAATTTCTGGATATATTGCACAGTATGTGCGAGTTCACTAGAGACATCCATAGTGGGATAAGTAAAGCTTTTATTAAGTAGAGACTCTCTCATAATGCCAGCCTTGCCCTTATTCCTTATATCACCATTCTAACATCTGTCGTACATCGTTTCGACGCACACTCGTCTTAGGAATTGCAATTCGACTGCATCCAGTCAACTTTCAACCTTATTTTGGCAACTGCATGCTTCATTTCCATACAATAAGGTTGGAGCTAGGACTCCAACGCATACTCTAATTCAGTGGTTTTGAACCTTTTTGATGCCAGGGAGCACTTTTGACCATATGGAAATTTCGTGTTACCTACATCAAAACTTTTATTAAAAATAAAACTGTTTTACAGCAAGTAAAAGTTTACATTTATTAAAAAATAAAAAAAATAAACATAAATATTCCAATTAAACGTTTTTTGGTGAAAATTATTTAATGTGACACCTGAGCTTGTCGGCTTTTACAAGTTTCAGCGATATTAGGTCTAATATTTGATATAGCTACTCTCATTTCTTCACCCAAACTGGTAAGCCAAGGTTCACATATCAAGGGTCACTAATAAATTCCATGAACCTACAATTGATAGAGCACCGTCTGTATAAATTGCTTTACATATTCATTCAAACCCTCGTCCACACCGGTGGTGCATAGACACTGTATTATATAAATGCAGTATTATCTTGATCGTTAACAAAAGAAGGAAAGGTGATCAGCCCTCCGCCTCAGGTACCAGTCCAGGGTAGTATTGAATAAATGTTAGAGTGAAAAAATTACTTCTTCTTTCTGTGCCACTTACGAAGATAGGCGATCATC